>NW_015094509.1:15737022-15753769 GCF_001431845.1 Calidris pugnax
CTTTAACCCTCCTTAGAAAGTCTTTTTCCAGATGAAAAAAAAAAAAGTTAAAATACACCTCCTTCTGCTTTAACTTTGCTGGTGTCAGTGGTTTGGCCTCAGAGGGCAACAGAGGACCACGTGTAGCCGGTCCCGCAGAGCAGAGTCCCCACCGCCACGCGGCCGGGAGGGGAAAATCGGAATAAAAAGGCAAAACTCGTGGGTTGAGACCAAGGCAATTTTAACAGAACAGGGAAGGAAGCAAGAAACAACAATAACAGAAGGAGATACAACCGCGATTACGATACCGCCACTCGCCGACCTTACCCTGGACGCCCCCAACCGCTCTCCTCCCCCGGGGGTCACCTCCTCTTCCCGCCCCCCCAGGCCCTGTCCCCCCCCTTCCCCCGGCCAGCTCCGGCTGCCCCTTGGCCTTGGCTCACAGGGGGTGGAATACTTGTGTCCCTGCTAGGTCCTGGGGAGAATTAACCCCCTCCCCGCCAGACCCAGGGCAGCTGGGTTGAATGATTTTGCATTGAGATCTACAGATGGCTCCCTGAAGCTGTGATTCCCCATTATGTCTCAGCATGTCTGCAGTTCAGACATTGTCATTAATGAAGGCACTCGTAACTGTACATAGTTGAGCTTTCTTTCATTATGTTCCTCTTAGAAAAATCACCTCCCATTCCCTTATCATTCACATGTCCCTCAAAGTACAAATGATTTCATACAACTCAAGCATAATACAGTAACGAGCATGAGCCAGAGAGACCCATGAACATACCAGAGTAAGGAAACTGGCTGCTAGGGAAACTGGCCTTCATCATGACTGGATTTTCTTGTTCTTCTCTAGTGGAGAGGAAAGCACAGGGGTTGTTGCCAAAAGCACTATGAGCCTGAGAAATTTGCTATAAATCTGAGGCAAAGTGATGACGATAGGAATATTGAAGCTACCCTCAAACATTTTCTACGCAGTGAGAAAGCGAAGACTTGCATTTTTGTTGCAAGTTTGTATCATTTTTGTCTTAACTATTCTGATTAGCTTGGTATAAATTGGTAAAACAATAGTGAAGTATTGTTGGTTCTTACCGTTCTGTAATTTAGCTCTTATATTCAGAGAAGGAATAAAAGTAGAAAAAAATAAATCTGTTATGTTATGCAACAAAACACTAATAGGAGAATGCAGATAGAATGGGCAAATGCCATACAGGCTGCAGAAAACATCCTAGGAAAATGAGAAGCATAAAGAGGATAATTTGAAAATAATATGATGTTTGTATGCAAATAAGACGCTGATGATCTTCCTTTTCTTACAGTATATTCTGCTAATTTGCCACAAGGCAATGTAAAAAGGAATTACAGTGAGCTAGCATAGTAGGAAACCTTTGAATGTTCAAAGGGGACATTCAATCATTTAAGACTCACAATATAACATAGTGTGAAATTGTTATAATACAGTGGGAAACAGCCTACTTAGTACAGAGGATGCTCCACTCTGCATGGCTGCTTTGTGTTCTGTGGAGGAGCATCCAGTGTTCCCTGCAGGTCTGATTGCTCCATACAGGTGAGCAGCTAGGCTGGCTCACCAACAGAGAAACTTCCCGGCTGAGGGGAGAATACAACAGGGGGACACCTGAAAGAATTGTATGGCTTAATATTGAAGTCACATTTGCATGGAAGTAGCAACTTTTAACCCAAAGGATCACAAAGTGAATTACAAACTGATAATCAAGCTGTCCTTTATCTGCCTTCATGGATCAGCATCTCTGGAGTCAGACAAAAACATGTTCTCCTAAATGCACACACAAGGATCATTTGGCACTTTTTTCCTACTTTGTCACTCCCAAAAGGGAGTCATCCTTTGCTTGTGAAAGCTCAGAATTGTGCTGAGATAAAAAGAATCCCCAACTCTCTTCTCAAATGAGAATAAAACAACCAACCAGACAAAAAACCCCTCAAAGATTATAATGGAAACAGTAACAAAAATTAACTTTTGAATGCATAAGCAGTTGCTGTACCCAGGTGTTTCAACTGCACTGGAGAGAATAAGTAGTATTTCATAGGCAAAACTAAGTTTTGGTTACAGTTTTGGTTACAGTTAATTAGTAACCCACAGTACATTTTTCTTAAAATGCAAAAACAAGTAACAATTACTTTTTCTTATTTTTGAAAATATAGAAATTATTTTTTCAAATTTGTATCTCAGTCCTTGAAATTGTTAGAATGAGAGGCACTTTGGTAATCTTCCCTTTTTTCCTTCCATTTTCTGAAAGTGAAACCTTTTTCAGTAATTGACAGAAATAAGAAAAAAAAAAGACAGAGTTCACGGCTAGGAATAAGTGAAAGAGGAAACACACACGCTGATGTGTTTGTTTTGTAGTTGTATAACACCAATTCAAGAACCTACTGCCTCTCAGCTGAGCTGTGCTGATGAATTGTGGGAAGTAAATTATGTTGACACTTGTAACTATGTAAGTTTAGTTGTATTGTGATATCTGTGAACTACATGACTGGGCACAGAAAGTTTCAAAAGCTAACATAGATGGTCAGCAAGCTTGGAAGGATGAGACACTGAGCAGATGCATAAGTCCCAATGGCAATGTTGATACAGTTGTTCAATGATGATTATAATTTTTTCTATATTTCAGTATTTTAAGTAAGATTATTCACACCACTAGACAACTGAGGCATAGAATCATAGAATGGTTAGAGTTGGAAGGGACCTTAAAGATCATGTACTTCCAACACCCCTGCTGTGGGCAGGGACACCTCCCAATAGACTAGGCTACTGAAAGCCCCATCCAATCTGGCCTTGAACACCTCCAGGGATGGGGCATCCACAGCTTCTCTGAGCAACCTGTTCCAGTGTCTCATCACCTTCAAAAATGTTTGGTTTCAGGTGCAAGACATGACATATTACTGAGCTGAAACTTAGAAATAACCCATGTAAAAATGCAAAACAAAGATAATACAAATGTGAAAGCGGCATAATTCTCAGAAAAAAAGTATCTCTTCCACATATGAAAGAACTCTTATTCTGGCAATTTTGAAAATATTGCACAGTCTTGTTCCCAAAGAGTACAGGAACAGGCTACAAGTAAGGCTTAGTTGTAAGGCTATGTAGGGAGAAAATTATAAGGGCCAAAGCCCAACTAGAACCTCACCTGGATTTGGATCTTAAAAAATAAAAATATTTTCTATAAATACATTAGTAACAAAAGGAGGACTAAGGAGAATCTCCATCCAGATGAAGTCGGTAACATAGTAACAAAGGATGAGGAGAAGGCTGAGGTACCTAATGCCTTCTTGGCCTCAATCTTTAGTAGTAGATTCGGTTATTCCCTGAGTACCCAGAGCCCTGAGCTAGTAGATAGGGGCAGGGAGCAGAATGAAGCCCCCAAAATCCAAAGGGAGATGGTGAGGGACCTGGAAATACACAAGTCTATGGGACCAGACGGAATCCACCTGAGGGTACTGAGGGAACTGGGGTACTGCTCACTGAGCCACTTTCCACCATTTACTAGTAGTTCTGGCAAACCGGGGAAGTCCCAGCTGACTGTTGTCTAGCAAGTGTGATCCACAAGAAGGGCCAGAAGGAGGATCCGGGGAACTACAGGCCTGTCAGTCTGGCCTTGGTGCCTGGAAAGATCATGGAACAGATCATCCTGAGTGCCATTGTGCGGCATATGGAGGACAACCAGGCGATCGGGCCTAGTCAGCATGGGTTCGTGAAAGGCAGGTCCTGCTTGACTAACCTGATCTCCTTCTGTGAAAAAGTTACCCAATTGGTGGATGAAGGAAAGGCTGTGGATGTTGTTTACCTGGACTTTAGTAAGGCCCTTGACACATCTTCCCACAGCATTCTCCTGGAGAAACTGGCTGCCCATGGCTTGGACAGGAGTACTCTTCACCGGGTAAAAAACTGCCTGGAGAGCACCAGAGAATGGTGATGAATGGAGATAAATCCAGTTGGTGGCCAGTCGTGAGTGGTGTTTCCCAGGGTTCGGTATTGGAGCCAGTTCTCTTTAACATCTTTATCAACGATGTGGACAAGAGGATAGAGTGCACCCTCAGTAAATTTGCAGATGACACAAAGTAAGGTGGGAACGTTGATCTGCTTGAGGGTAGAAGGGCATTGCAGAGGGATCTGGACAGGTTGGATCAACGGGCTGACGCAAACGGTATGAGGTTCAACAAGGCTAAGTGCTGGGTCCTGCACTTGTGTCACAAGAACCCCATGCAGTGCTATGGGCTGAGGGAAGAGTGGCTAGAGACCTGCCTGGCAGAAAAGGACCTGGGAGTGTTGGTGGACTGCTGGCTCATATTCAACACTGCCCAGGTGGCCAAGGCAGCCAACAGCATCCTAACCCGTATCAGGAACAGTGTGCTGAGTAGGACTAGGGAAGTGATTGTCCCCCTGTACTCAGCATTGGTGAGGTCCCACCGTGAGTACTGTGTCCAGTTTTGGGCCCCTCACTACAAAAAAGGACATTTTGGTGCTGGAGCATGTTCAGAGAAGGGCAACAAAGCTGGTGAGGGGTCTCTAGAACAAGTCTTATAAGGAGCAGCTGAGGGAGCTGGGGTTGTTTAGCCTACAGACGAGGAAGCTTAGGGGAGACTTTATCGCTTTCTACAACTACCTGAAAGGATGTTGTAGCGAGGTGGGTGTTGGTCTTTTCTCCCACATAACATGTGATAGGAGAAGAGGAAATGGCCTCAAGTTGTACCAGGGGAGGTTTAGATTGGATATTAGGAAAAATTTTTACACTGAAAGGGTTATTAAGCATTGGAACAGGCTGCCCAGGGAAGTGGTTGAGTCACCATCCCTTGGTAGACATAGTGCTTTAGAGATACGGTTTAGCAAAGTTTTTTGTCAGTGTTAGGTTCATGGCTGGACTAGATGATCTGAAAGATCCCTTCCAACCTAGGCAATTCTGTGATTCTATGATTCTACGACTCTATGACAGATTCATAGCCCCAGTACTGAAAAATCTTAAATCTCACTGACGCTGGTAGAAATCAAGCATTATCTGCAAGTTTATCTGAAGACAGCTATTGTTTCTCCCAATGAAAAATATAATTCCCAGAAACTTAGTTCCCCCTCTTAACAGCAGCATGTATTAGTGAAACACAATGATAAAAACAAAGAAATAGTTGGACATTTGGGAGTAAATCCTACAATACAGTTTGATCTTAAACTTTAGATTTTTATGCTGTCAGCATTGGATTTGGACCCACCCAGCTTCTCAGAACAGTTATAAAACAAACCACTGTTGTTTCTTAATATAAGATGATATTACTTGCTCTTTTTTACTTTGCTATTTATGTAATTGAAAAAAAATCTTGCAATAATAACCCTAGCAAGGGCATATAAATAGGTTCTTATGAATAATTATTCATGATTTCCATCTGCTTAAAGTAATTAAAGCAGATGATATTTGACCCACTAACTCCAAGATTTTATTTTTGTTTTTCTCTGGTAAAGGACAGTATGAATTCCCTTGAAGCCAATTTCTTATACAACTGTAAAGAGCTGAAGACTTCAAAGTGCATTTTGAACTACAGTATATATCCTGATTTATTTTTGGCAATTTAGTGGTAAACTGCAAACCAAAGAACTTGAGGTTTTACTATTGCACAAATAATGAAGCTGTTTAACAGAGAAATTAGTTTGTTTTTCTCCTGATCATTATCTGCAAGAATGCAGTTATTTGGTTTGGAACTGTGCATATTGTATTACATTCATATTTATTAATTTTGTATTCAGACAAGAAACTAAGCTAATGAAAATTCTGTATGGAGGACACTCCAAAATAGCAGTTAATGCAGTTTTTGGCGACAGTAAGTCATAATGATAACCAGACCAAAAAGGTCTCTGCACTTCTGTAACATCAGAGAAATATAGAAGTCCTCAAACTTTGAGATTACAATCAAGACAAACATCTGCAATGTAACAACACTGCTTTATTAAATCAGATTTAAATGATTCTCAAGGGGCTATAAACACAAACCCTGCTTCAATTCAATCCAGACATGCATCAACCCTATGAATACCTAATTTACATATAAGATTATGTAAAATGCTCTTGGTATTGTGGTTTTTTTTAACAGAACTGAGCATAGATGTAGTTTAAGCAAACTTGAGTGAGTATGCATTATTATGATGTTTTTGTCTTGAACTAAAATAATGCCAAACAGTAATAGCAACCATAGAATTGTTATGAGCTTGCATTAAGTGTATTGAATTGTTCTATGTAAAACCCACAAAAATAAAGTTTTCCCATGATCACCATATTTACAAAATAAATGGTGGAACAATCCTGAACAAAGATGTCAACACTGCTGTTGCTTCTCAACAGAGAACAGAAATCTTTTTCTGGCTTGATAGAGGGTATTCTGTGGGAAGTAAATAAGATTGGAAGAAATTATACAGGAGAGGGTTTCTTCAACACAGCTGTGTCAACAAGCACAGAGAAAAGATGGAGATACTGAACATTAGAGCATCTTTTGAGGCAGGAAATTTCTGTGGAGTGTTAGGTCTCTATGCTTCCTATCTCTTTCTTACTTTGAACAATATTGTGACTTAACATGGGGCAGAGTGAGAGAAGTAAACATCATTTTTGATAGAGTGATGCACTGAAGCTCAACAAATTATCCTTAAACTACTCCAATAATTAGGAGTGTTTAAAAACACTTTGAACAATAATGTGATTAATATTGAACCTAAATTCAATACTTTTTTCTTTTCTTCTCCCTTCCCTTCCCTTCCCTTCCCTTCCCTTCCCTTCCCTTCCCTTCCCTTCCCTGCCCTGCCCTGCCCTGCCCTGCCCTGCCCTGCCCTTCGTCTTCGTCTTCCCTTCCCATGTCTTCGTCTTCCCTTCCCTTGTCTTCTCTTTTATTTTCACATTGAAAAAAAAGACAGAACTAGAATGTGCTTAGCAAATTGTTCTATTCATCTGTATCTGAAATATTTTCTCTTCATCCATCTATGGCAAAACTGAGACTTGGCTTCGTGATTCGTCCAACCCACCAATTTTGCCCCTTTGATTTTTTTTCATATTGGAAGCAAATTTGGGTTGCACAGCTTTACACTTTTCTACATTCTCCTGTGTACTCCAGTTGCGTGAAATTATCCTTCATCTTGAATAAAGTCTTTATTTAAACCCTCATAATCTTTTAACTTTTCCAAAGCTTTCTGTGTAGATTTCTCCAGGCTCATACTTGTCTTCTTGTGTAGAACATACTGCATCTTTTATCTAAAGTGTGTCCACCAACTCCAAATTAAATTGCAGCTATCTTGATAAGGAGGTAGTTTTCTTTTTTTTTTGTATAGTGCTAAGGAACTCTTCCAACATGGCAAGCACCAATGCAGCTGTGTAATTTATCATTAAGCACTGAATAGTCAACACACCTTCTAAAACAATCACTTTCCCCTAGCATTTAGAAGCAGTTGCCTTTTAGATTAAGCAGACCTATTATTTAATAAATCTCAGAAATACCCCTCAGAAGATTAGGAAAGGAAGTGTAGAAGGTTATTTAACATACTCTGCTTAGAGAATTTAGCTAGCAGACTGTAATTATCCAAATTGGAATTTAGCCAGCAGCTGAAGGCTAATAACAATATTCTGTGAAAAATACCATGCAATCTTTCAGGACCAGACATGCCAGCAACATCTCATCTGAAACATGGCAACTGCAACAGCTCAGTGTCTCTAACACTTTGTTGGATAGTAGTTCAATTCAGATTCTAGAAAGAAAAGTACTTCCAACAGAATCAGCACCATTTCCTGCAACTCCAGAAACATATTTTTTAAGTCTGCTATTAAAGTACTAAACAAACCCATCTGACCTCAGACGTACCATGAAAAGCATTCTGATTCAGCCCACAAAATATTTATGGCTCCTCTGTGTGATGGAGAAGGCAACATATACAGGCAGCCAGTGGTTTTACGGCTTGACTTAGTGAGGTTGGGTGCTTATAAATCAGAAGTTGCAGAGCTGAGATGGATTCTTACCCTTCTTTCAGCAGCTAAACCATAAGATAGGAGGTCCAAGACTGGAGTTCAGAAATGTGGATTAAGTCCTATGTTCCACATACTTCATGCATGAAAGAATTTAACTCCACTAGCATTAACAGCAGCTGATGTAACAAGGGTTGGCATTCCTGTGCACTGCCAATGGGGAACTGTCAAGAAAGAGGTACACTAGAAACTCTGTAAGCTTGCACTCTTACTTCATTTGGGCACCTCTGTGAAACTGTTACTACAAGCCTGACTTTGTATTGGCCCTCCATGCTTGAGACTTCAACAGCTCTCGCCAACACTTCAAATGGTTGAAATAATCTTTTCCATATTGCATAGTGGCTACAGCTCTTGTCCACTGTCATCTTCTCAAACTATAGTTTAGCATTCAAGCTTGTGAAAGGGGGTATAAAACAGACAGAATATTACTCCCACTAAATGTCTTTGGTTAAAGCAGTCATCCAGGAAAAGGGAATTATGGGTAAAGATCCATTAATCAGGATAAATAATAAATTTCTTCTATGAGGATTCCTTATTGCGATATTAAAAATGGTTAATTGGATCTGTTTACTCATACCCTACCAGAAAAGTAACTCAAAAAGACCAAAAAATTGAGGTTAAGATAAACTTCTAAGCATCACTGGCTGCTTTTACAGTTCCACAAAAAATGCTACATCTTTTTCAAATAATTTTTTGTCACTGCTACCTCTGTAAGTGGATGTCTGGAAGAAAATATAGCATTGCTACAGTTCAGCATTTCTAACATAAAGTTCCTTTTTTCCTCCTTTCAAGAATTTATATATTTAACTCCATTGTGAAAGATTAGACAGATAAAGAAGCTTTCAGCAGAATCACAATACAGGTAATTACGGGTCTGTCAGCATTTCCATTATCAACTCCATTTAGCATTAAGGGCTTAGCATTTTTCTATCATTTCAGAAAATGTCAAACTGAAAGCTGGCATGCAGATTAGCAGCCTGGATGCAAATTTGTTTACACAAAATATTTAAATCTGCTCAGCTGTTTTTGATTTAGAGATCAGCCAGAAACTTTAAACTCTTGGGGCTTCTCATGTACTTCTGCCAACTTCTAGAGCAAATCACAATTAAAAAAAATGTGTTTGACTGGTAGACTTAACTCATTCTAAAGCTTTGAAATTATTTACTTTAGGCTTTAAAATAGACTTTAGAATTTCTGTTCATCTTGCAACTCCGTTTTTTCTCCTGATTATCTATATAAATGAATAATGAGTTGGAATAGGATTCAAAACTGTAATAAAACCTGATAGTAATCTTAGAGCCTGAAACATTTTTTCAGGACTTGCTTAACTACTATCATAAGACAGTGAACAGAAACAGACATATAAGGTTTTTGAGAGTGCTGATTACTTAGTCCACTAGTTCTAACACCATTTTAGGGTACTGATCAAAAAGTAATGAATGTAGTTCAACTGTTACAGCTTTTCAGTTTCATTAGTTTAGTCCCATGCATGGTATGAACATGAACATGAGCTTTGTAGAGCTGTCACACCCTAAATAAACTCGTCTGTATTGAAAGGAAGTATTTTGTTTGTTATAAAAATCTGCTCTGTTCTGCTAAAGTCAATGACAAAACTTCTTTTCATTTCAGTGGAGACAAGCTCTAAAATAATCTATTGGTAAATATTTCAGTAAGGTTATAATTGAATGGATGATCACTCTTGTTCAAAAATACACTTCTCACTTGAGGAGTAAGAAGCTTTGAATGGAAAGACTCACAGCCACTAAGCAACATGAAATAGAAACACTGTTAGAAATATTAAGCCATCAACAGACATGATAGTATTAAGTCAAGTAGAAGAAAAAGATACTGAAATTGTAAAATACAGATATTCAAGTAGACAATGGGCATATTTAAAATACTGATAAGAGATGGGCAAACAGGAAAAAACAATGAAGCAAGTTCTCAAAAAATGCACAGTCATCCAAGTATACCAGAAAAAGAATAGGAACCGGGCCCCATGTACTCTGTGGATTAAAAGAATAAAAAAGTATGGTACAAATGCTGCAAACTGTGCAAATGAATCATGGAGGAAGCAGATGAGAAGAAGACAATTGATCAACTAAATATATCCAAATCAGTTTGTCCAGAGGATATTCACCTAGAAGGCACTGTGTACTGGCTTAATAATGGAAAAAATATATAACTTTTAAGAATGAAGAAAATGTGCTCCAGAAGACATCTCAGATAACATTAATTACAGCTGTATCTTCAGAAATACCTGTAAATTCTTTAATGATGATTCAATACAATGCTCATTGTATTGTGTACTACATTTTTAAATAAATTATTTATTTTCTTTATACTTAACCTCAGGCTTACCCTAAATTCTAGCAGGCAATTCATGTCTTCTTAATAATTACAAAGGTTCAGCTGATCAGATTCTCTCCTTATCTGATATCTGTGGCACACTCTGACTCTTTAGATTAGACATTTGTGTTAACTCAGCTGCCAAAGGATTTCAAAGAGGTGACCAGTACAAGAGGCCCCAAAGGGAGCAATTTGGAACAGTACGTTTCACAAGTCAGATACATAGCAAACTCTCCTGATTTCATTGAAATACTTGAAGTTCATCTTGGAACAAGTGAGTAACAGAATCCCTATAAATCTTGCCCTATGTGATTTTTTTTTTGCCTTTTCTATTTCTTTTTTTTTTTATTAATCTACAATATTCTGTAGTATCCAGCATCCTGACTAGTCTGTTCTTGTCTTCCCAGAATGATTATATCAGTAAAGGACACAGTAGTAATATTAGATCTGTCAAATTTCCTTTACCGTGTCACACGGACAGTTTAATTGCATACATTAGAGCCTGAGAAACAGAGATGATGCATCTTGAATTTCCAAAATATACCAAGTATCCAAATTTTAACCATCTGATTCTATAGTATTTATTTGTATGCAAGTAACGATTTTATCTTTAAATTTATTAGATTTTGACCTTTTTTAATCATATGTTTTCAAGTTTGTTTGGGGTGAAGGGGCATTTTGTTACCAAAAGAATAATCATGTAGGCAGGCACAAAAGAGTGAAGAATGAAAACAAATATAATGGAAACTCCACTCATCCAACCTTTGGATTTAAAATCCAAAGAACACCCTGCAAAAAGTTAGTAAATCTAATCTATGACTGTCAGGCTGGGAGGATATTTCCTTTCCTAACAGATTACCCTTACATGTTTATTACTTTGGGCCACAAAAGTAATAAACAAATGACATAGAAACTGAAGAGAACTTTCTATATTTTACTGCAGGCTTTATGTTTTTGGGACTTATCCAGTGGTACTTGTGGAGTGGGAAGAGAGTTTGGGAAGGGAGCCCAGAAGTGCAGAGGAGGCTGGATAAATTGGAAAAAATTACAGGAGCTAGCTAACGAGATAGAATTTGAGTGTAGTAAAAATATATAGATAGAGCTTAGGAGAGTGGTTTTTTTATGTGTATCTTAATTTAAAACTAGCTGAAATTAGTGTAGAAACTCATACAAATTTAAACGCCTGCAATTGTACTGCTAGAGAAATTTAGGAATTTCGGAAGCATATCCTTAGCAAATTTATGGAGGCATGCATGCAGGAGTCACCAATCTTGTTGAACTCATTCAATATTAAACATTGATTCTCTTGCTCATTGCTGTTTAAGACAAATAGCTTTGAGGAGCATAAGTTTGTCAGGATGTTTACAAAAATCACTGTGTCTTATGTGGTTGGTGAAACTTTCCACTACTGGCAATGAAAATACCAATAAAATATATCTCACCTGTTTGTCAGGGGAAACTTTTTATCCTTGCATGAGAAGACATGGGAGATTCTGTTGGCACTGTATCCTCTATGAAAAACACAGAAATGCTATTGCTAGTCTAGTGCCTATGCTCTCTTTCTTTCCACAGAAAGGGGCTGAAAATTAAACTTTCTCAAGAATGCTGAAGTACTTGGGTATAAAATTGGGCCACTGAACAAGTATAATAACTTTCATATTCTTACGTCTATAATTGCTATAAGGAGAATATGGTTGCATTTAGGATATATGAAAGTTCATTAAATAGAATCTATAAAAATCTCTAAATAAATATTTTCTCAAATGTCAGAGGTACTTTATTTTCCCAGGAAGGAGTTGCCAAGATTGAAATAAAGGCTGAAGAGGTGATATTACCAAAGTCTCTGAAGCTAATAACTACATGAATTGTATGAGGGAAATGATTGGCCCCCTCCAAAAGAGCTTGCAGAAAGGAGCAGCTATTGAAAAGAATTCTGAATGAAAGTGGTAGATATGCTGAATAGGAATATGGAAAGGAGTAGGTAATGATATTCCTTTTTTTTTCAAGTTGAAGATCACATCAAGAAACTGAGGACTGACCAATCAGTTTCCCTCTTTTGGCTGTAAGATGACTATTTTCAAACCCATCAAATATAAAATCTTGATTTTTTTCTTAGTTCCAGGACTCTTTATTGAAGGGTCTAATTGAAGAGGAAATCTTTTAGCGGTTTCACACGAAAGGATTTCATATTCAGTAAATACTGAATGCTGTAAAAATTGTAGCCATTATAGTCCTAAGAGGGAAGGATTGTTGCCATGAGTATTGCTAAAACATTCACTTGATAAAGTACAATTTGTATCATATTGCTTCAATCACTAGACTGATAAAAATTCTCTAATCAGAAAAGCACTTTTGCAAGCACTATATTGATGTAAAGATTTTAGAGAGAATGTCTTGCCCTTTCATTATGAATTATGAATTATATGTATTTCTTCTTTGTGGTCATTAAAACTGCCATGCCATGCAATAAGCATTGCTAAAGGGAGTAGCAGTAGCCTACTACTAGGTTAAAGTATCAGTTAGCATAGATGTGTTCAAGGGAAAGCACACAAGACGAGGATAGCCATGAATTAAGCATAGGTTCTTCTTGATAGAACATGCAGCTACAGATGCCTGCTACCAGAAGTGCTGGCATGCACACATACACTTGTGTGTGTGTGTGTGTGCATGCTAGTGTTTCCATAGGCACCTGGAGAGGCATGAAAAGAAGCATCTTTTACCGCAGAATTGATTGACTTGACTGTGAGACGACAAAGACCTATTCTTTTCTTCCTTCCACCTTTGGTTAACTAGGCTAACTTTGCAAAAGTTAGGATTTGGACTCCTGTTTTCCAGTATATGTTAGTTCTTCTGATTTTGGCTCAGTATAATACATGTTTTTAGACTCTGAGATGGTGGCAAATACAAAGAATGTCCTAGCAGAAGATAAATAAAATTAGTGTGGAAACTTCCCTATTTTTGTGCTTTTGCAGCACTTTCAAATGTAACTACATATCTGGAATATATGATAATCAAATAAAAGTAAAACTAATTTGCATTAATAATTGAATCTGAAAGCATTCTAAACCAAAATCTATTTTCTCAGTTCTTCTGTAACTATTAGCAGCATTCCACAAATTCAAAAATGTTTTATTGAAGAACAAAAATTTAATAAGGACTCTTTAAACCAGGTGGTAAATATATTGTATCTGACAAAAAGCATGAGTGTTCTGTGGTTTTAAAGACTACAGCTGACATTGTGTTAACATACTACCATTACATTGAATCTAGTGGACTGATCCCCAGAAGTGCTGACATGATCATCAATAAAATGTAGAAAGACAGAGCATTTTCTGACTGTATCCAAATATATAATCTACTTTTCTTAAAGAGAATCATAAACAATTTACTTTTGAAATCTTTAGGTTTATAATGGAATGTGAGTTTTCCAAAAAGCACTTCTGTTGAAAATTTCTAGTGTACTGTGAAATACATGGCCTCTTTTATAATTTATATTTCTAAGTCAAATGAAATATATATACAGAAAACTGTAATTCAAAACTCAGTATGAAAAGAAGCAATGGCAAATCTACTCTCAAGGGTCCTATTTTGGACTCTCCTGTTGCTTCAATGGTCTCAACAACATGCAGTTTAGAAGCTCTTTTTATATCCTGTTTTATAACTTCCATTCACCTTTGTATCAAAGCTGATATATAGAAGCAAAAATGCAGCTTTTAGTATAGGCTTTTAAAAGATTAGTTTTAATTAGACTAAGCTTTGATTCCCAAAGAAAATTGCACAACAAATGTGAAGGTTTCCTTCTGGATCAGATTAAATAATGGAGGAAAGGTTTTGTAATTAAAGTAGATCTGTCTCAACACTATGTTGAAAGGAGAAGAATGTCCATACTCAGCATTTACGTAGCTCATTTCAGCTAAGGACTCCAAACTACACTTGCAGACATCCACTTGCTGGGTCTGAAAACAGTTCTATAAGAAGATAATGATCACAGAGGGATCATTTTAACTGGCATTTAAATACAGGTACCTCTGATGTGATATGTCAGCCTCTTTATATGATAATACCAGTATTAAAATAAAACAGAAAATAAACAAAAATATTTTTTCTGTATTTGAAAGGTAATTAGAGGTTTTCATTCTACTAAAAACAGTTTTATAGAAACTATATTTGGTAAAACTTTCCTAAATCAGTGGGAATAAATAATTGGGCAGTTAATTCTTAATGTGCTAGGATCAGTTCTTACTAGTGTTTATAGTAACTGGTGATTTTTTTCTTTTCATCAAGCATTCCTCTTAACATTTGCTAGCTATCACTACTTGCACTCTTGTTTTGTTGGTGAAATCAGTTATGTATTATAGCAGAACTTCCTTCTGAGATTTGGAATACACAATAAATTAAGCAGTAATGAATTCCTTAGGAAGTGCATACGTTTCAAGTTGTTACCTACATCTTTGTAAGCTAACAATGCAGTCTGTTGAATTTCTTCATCACATAACCAAATATATAGATATAATTTATATATGTGCATATTATATATGTATGTGTACACATATGTGTATACACAATTCCATGAGAATGAAATCAAACAAGTTACAATGCATAAAGATATAAAGCTAATAGGATATGTAGATATGGGAAACAGATAAAATAGGATTCAAGGTCAGAAGTAGTGATTCATCCTCTGTATAATCCAAGTAATTACTCAGTCTTTTCTGCCTCAAGTCTCCAGATTCCTTTAGTCCTATTGCAAAAATAATCTGTGTTATTTACAGGCCTCGGGAAGTGAGAATTCATCACCCCATGAATCCTTCTGTGGTTAAGCTACTTGCTGTTATTCACCTTGTTTCTATGATACAATATGAATATGATACATGATGCTAAGATGCATTTTGCAGAATCCAAGGGAAAATACGCAGTCCGTCCCTCCGTGCCTGTGCTGGCTGCATCTCACCTTGCTCTTTAACAATACCGTTCTATGAGAGCACCAGTCCGTGTGGAATCTGTGTGCCATTCTCCAACACTTTGAAGCTCTCTCTCTCTGCGTAGCATTGTTCCTAAATCTATAAGCTTATCCATCTAACATTTCAGACACTGAGAAGGAGATGACGAATTTCCACCATTTCCTTCTTTGACATTTACAACAGAATTCAGCACTTGCAATGCGAGGATTATGGAGCCACAGTAAACCTCATGTGATACGTAAGAACAAGGTGGTAAGACCACGAATGCAGATCTGCCCAGGAAAAGTAAACAACTAAATGTAAATATCTACAAGAATATGGTGTGTCTGTGTGTTTGTGTGCATGATATCCTTGTCTATTTCATTTCCCAAAAGAAAAGCCGGATGTTGGGAAGCAGATATTCAACATTTCCTAGTACTACTAGCCCTTTTTTTTTTTTTTTGAGAGGCAGATGACATCCAGTACATTACATATCATGCACCCTTCCATTTAGGTCCATTACTAAATATTGTCTGTCCCTTGAGAGAAATTGTGCAATTTAATTGAGAAGGAAGCATTCTTCTGTGAATTTGCTTGAAAAGCACATGTTTAAAGCTCATAGGAGTTCTGGATTTTTTCAATAAACCTTAGCATGAAAATTATTCAATGAAAATGGTGGGGTAAGTTTTATAGCCTTGCAATAGCTATTTTTGTCATACGCCTCTTTTATTTGTTACTTAAATATTGCTTCTATTCATCAACAAGAAGTTGGGTCTGAAATGTCAGAACCCCATTAAATTAGAGCTGAAGTTTTCTATTGGTGGAGAAAGAAAAAACAATTTTTTGCAGCCGATCATAAAGCTTTTCCTATTCCTACCAGTTCCAATGTATCAGATTCTATAGAGTTAACATTTTACATGTAATTTTAAGTTATTTTAAAAATGCTTTCTTTTGACCTATACTCTCTCTCTCTCCCAGCATTATAATGATGGACTAACTTGGCAATGCTTCACAGGTTCTAACTAGTTCCCCAGGCTCTTACTAGAGTGAGCTGGAATCAGAAATGCTCAATACCTCCGAAAATCAGATAGTGTCCAACATAACTTGTTTTTAAAAAAGGAGAGACACAAGACTGTTACTTTTCATAACCTTTTCTCTGAAAGGGTGTTACAAGCATGCAAAATGAGCCATCCCCACAGGATATTTCAAAATTTCTCTAAACTATTTCGTTCTTTTCTCTCTTTTTATCAGATGCATGAGCATTCAATGATTACAAATCTCAAATTTCTGGGGTTGATCTCTGTAGCACATCAACAGTGGGTATAATAAAGCCAGTGTTTAAATGATAATAAATTTTATTACAAGTTTTCATACTATTCAGTGCTTTCAGCCAGATGCAGAGTGTAAAGGATGGAGGATGCATCATGAAAGCAATGGTGGGGAAGGGAAGGGAAGGGA
>NW_015094509.1:15754155-15760559 GCF_001431845.1 Calidris pugnax
AAGGGAAGGGAAGGGAAGGGAAGGGACAAATGAGTGGAGCACAGGTCAGTTCATCCCTCTTAAAATTTATTGTTCCAAAAGCAGCCTTTAGCTCAGGAGATGCAAAGCTGCTGGCTGCTGAAATCCAGGATGACAGGCTAGTCGCTCTGTACTTGCTGTTTCTCATATCTTTCCCTCAACTGCTGCTAATAGTCACCGTTGAGATAAAGGGCTCTAAGCTAGATGGGCAATTGATCCTACTTGACTTGCTCCTCAAAAACAAATAAAAAAATCCAACAAACAAACAAGCAAAAGAACAGGCAGACTATCAATTTCTGCTATGTTTATTGCAGAGGGGTTTTGGAGAAGGAGGGACTGGAAAGCACATTCATGGAGTTCTTTAGGTCTTGTGGGTCAGTGCTTGCAAGTCAAGATGATGATAACGGAGTTGAAGATACATCCTGTCCCTCTTCAGCCTGTGTGGCTGCCTGGAGTTCCCCGCCCGCTCCCGTGAGGAACAGGCTCATCGCGCTCAAGGGGTGAGGGGCTTTCCCTATGTTAAAACCCAAACAAACCACCCTAATGCTGTCTCAGACTTGCAAACAAAAGACTTGCAAGAGTCGACGAGCTGAACAAACCGTAGCCAAACCACGGAAGAGTATATTAAGAAGGACTGCCCGGAGGTGCGGCCGCCCGGGGGCTGGGGAGGCCGGTGCGGGTGCGGGTGCGGGGGGACCCAGCCCGGGGGGCGGCCCCGCTGCGGGCCGGCTGCGCCGTGCGACTGCTGCCTCTGGCAGTGCAAAAGCGCGGAGTGCCGGCGCAGCGTTCCTCCGTGCCCTTTGGGGACCCCTAATGCCACCGAGCAGGGGAAGAAGAAGCGGTCCTGCCGGTGCTGCTGAGAGGGGTTGTGTATTTCTTCATTTCTCCCCCGCAGAGGAGGAGGAGGAGGAGCCGCGCGCGGAGCGGAGGGCAGCGCAGCGCGGAGCCTTGGTGTAGCCCTGAACTGCAGGGGAATGGCGGAGGTGCGCGGGGTGGAACTTTGCCTTCAACCCCGCAGGACTGAGTAGCTCGAAAAACATGGCTTGGGGGCTGCGCGCAGCCCACCCGGCAGGAGCCCTGTATGAGCTGCGGTTGCTGGTGGGAAGGAGGCAGCGTAGAGGAGCTGAGCGTGTGCGGAGGAGTTGATAGGGAAGGATTCCGCTGTCCCTCCGCCAGGCAGGGTCTCCCCGTGCCGCCGCGCACACACACGCACAGAGATGCAGCAGCGGCAGCGACTGCCTGAAATCGGGAAACCTGAACGCGCCGTTACTCGCCCAACGTCCCCGCTGCAGGGACAGAGCGAGCACCTCGCTGCGGCCACCTGGCCCCCACCGGGGAAAGCCACCCGCCAGCAGCCCCTTCGTGACTGGGAGGGAAGCGGTGGGGAGGGGAGCGGAGCCTGACGGGGTTGAGGTGGGATTGGGAGAGAAGGGAGGCTGCAGAGATCGCCGACAGAAGCAGGGCACGCTTTGTCCCTGCTAAATATTCCGACACGCCAGGTGCCCATCACTGGAAATGGAAATCCTTTCCATTTTCTCTTCCGTCAATGAGCCGTTTAAAATCTCTCTGCTTCATCTCCCTTTTATTTTGAAAGCTGTCCTTGTTCCACTTGTCACAACTGCAACAGGGGAACAGAGGAACAACAGCAGAGGCAAAGCTTCATTTTAGCCAGGCAGACAAAAGAGCAGACTTTGGTGATCTCTGCTCTCTGCCTTAGAGCGAAAGCTTAACAGAAGAGATGGAAGAGTCTTGTGGTCTCTGGTCATTTCGTCTGATTTCTTCTGTGGTTTACTTCTACAAACAGATCACAAGCATTTTCTAATGTATTTCTTTTTGGTGGAGGGAGGTGCCCAACAGAAGGGGTGCAGGTATCACTGATTTCTCTCCTAAATCCCGAGAGGCAAAGCTCACTGATGCTGCTTGTTTCATTTTTGCATATAAAAGAACTGCCATGGATTTGACTTCGTGGTGTTTGGGGTTTTTTTTCCTTTTCTTCTATCCCTCTCCTCCCCTTTCTGTAAGGGAGATGGAAGGTGGAGGTTTCCACTCACTGCTGCTTCAAGCTTGGTTTGTACCTCCCATACCTAAATGGTGCTTCTCATTTCTCCCGTGGGAGGGTGAAGGAGAAGAAGAAGTTTTTCTTGCTGTCTTGCACATCTAAAGGGAAGAGCACAGCATCCATCATCCCCTGCAGCTGGCCAGGATGGCACTTTCCAAGGGTTAGGTTGTGGGGTTTTTTTGTTGGTTTTTGTTTATTTCTTTTGATGCCTTCTGTGTCTTCTCTCACTTTTTGGTGGTGACACTTCCTTGCTTTTTTACTCCATCTCTATCCAATGAGGGCTTTTTTGGAGATTGATCCATGACATAGCGGGATATTGGGTAAGCAGTTAAGGATTGTCACTGAAGAACATACAATTCCCTTTACTTCAGCTCTTACTATCACCCCTTCCCTAGCAGTTCTGATAACTTCCTTCCTCCCATTTTCTCTTTTCTTCTCCCTTTTCTAACCTCTCCCAGTATTGTTGTAAGGTCCCAAAGAGGCACGAATTTGTAGATAAACATGAAGATTTTTTTTTTTTTGGCTATATGGATATACACAAAGAGTACATAATTAATCAGATATGAACATGGCTCTGTAAGCATCCTAGTTTGACCCCTGTAACAGTGGAATAGCTGTGGATCAAGACTGGAGAAATGGCGACAGGATGATGACTGAAGTAGGAAGGGCTGGAGGGCTGGAGAAGGCAGATACCGAGCAAAGTTGTGGAAGTGGTCTGGATGACAGGAACCTCAGCAACAGTTTATGTGTTATGAAGTGGTGCTGGACTGTTCAGTAGGTATGATTAAGCAAAGAAGAGTATGGGCTAGAGCTTGTGGAGGTGGGGTGTGGTGAAAGGGCCTTGCCAGGCAATGGTAGAGCAGATGCAGAATCTGGTGAGTCACCTTGCTCCCAACATCTGGAATGCTTTACATGGGCAGGTATTCAATTCATTGTTTGCCTCTGCCAAGGTTTCTGGGAGCTGAAGAGTGTGCTGGCACAATGGGGATGTAAATCAAGGTAAAATGTATTCATTCATGGGAGTGGGGAGAGAACTAAATAGAAATGCCCAGAATAGATGCAGTGCTGCAGTGACTCTAAGCCAGCTCTATGGAGCTTGGCTGCCTGAAGGAGCCTGCATCCATCATGTAAAATCTGACCTCCCAGATTCGCAGTCACTGGGAGGATCCCTCAGGCTGAGGGAAGCCGATGGAAACTGCCAGAGTCAGCACCTGGGAAACAGGCCCAGACCACAGAGAAGAAACCGCTTTACAACATCTCCCTGGGACTGTGCGTGGGCAGGGAAAGAAAGGGACGAAAAGAAAGGGACAGTTTTGCAAAGCCCCCCCCCCCTTTTTTTTTTCTCTTTTTCTCGGGCTGTTTGAGGCGCTTCATCCCAGTTTGCGCCCCCAGCATCCCCAGTTCCCCCTCCCCTCCCAGGGCGAGCGAAGCGGCTTCTCAACAGGTGCGGCGGGAACTCGCCCGGCTCCCGCGGCCATGGCGGCGCGGGGAGAACCGCCCGAGCCGTTAATTTTGTAGGATGCTGCCGCCCCGCGACTCGGTGCTCGCAAAGCAGCTGCTTCGGCAGCAGCTCCAGAGCCGCCCCTCAGTCCCGGCGCCTCCGCACCGCGCCCGCGGAGCGCCGCGGAGCGGCACGGCACGGCGCGCATCGCAGGCAGCCAGCCCGGGGCTGGCAAATGATCCCACCCGGCACAGAGAACGCGTTAATGAGGGGGTGCTGAACCCGGGGAAAGAAATGCCCCCAAAGCCCCGGGCTCGGCTTCATGGCAGAGCTGCTCCGGAACGGGGCAAAGCGCAGGGAGCGGCTCCCTTCGATGGGCGCCAACGGAGAGAAGCTGCCGGTAATTAAAATGTGCATTAACACCCCAGGCAAGCCCTTTCCCCTCGGATCCCCCGTGTCGGGATAACATGGAGTGAGGTAAAAGCCCTCGACACCCCCTCGGTGAAACACGAATTGTCTTTTCCACGCGATCCAAACGGGGGGGACAAGCAGCTGCAAAGCTCGACAATAAACTGTTTCATCCAAGCCAGAGCCCGGCTGGGAAGGCACGCCTTTCAGTGCCCCCCTCTTCCCCCCACCTCCTTCCCACCCGAGCAGGCAACCTCTGTGGGCGATAACCCGGTCTAAAAACTCGGAGAGGATCGATCACGTCTGCTAAATATTCTGAGAGTGTATAAGTGTGGCGGGGAGGAGGGATGAGGATGAGGAGGGGGATAAAAGGGTGATTAACCAGATATTAATCACTGGCCACAAACAAGGGGAGATTATTTCGGGTAGGCAGCCGACTGTGGGGAGTTGCAGAATAGATCCTTTTACTGAAGGCACGCATGATGGGATCAGCACTTCACCGTTTAGCGATGCCTGTGTAATTTTGAAGGTGCACATTATTCAAGCCACATATTTCTTCTTTTCTCTCTGTGTAGCATTTCCCTTAACTGTCTCCAAGCACAGACTTAGTGGAGATATTTATGCCGCTAACTAGAGGTTTCCTTTTTGCTCTCTTTTCATGAACACAGAAGCAGGAAGAAAGCAAAATAGCCCCCTGCCCCGAAGGAAAAAAAAAAAACAACACCAAAAAAAAGAGAGACAAAACCCCAACCCAACCTCCCCCACATACGTCAGGGAAAAGGGACTACAGGAGGGAAGAGAAAAGGTGTCGATCTTTGCACCCAGCGGCAAACCATGCCTCCAAGGCTGAATTGCTAACACACCTTTTGGACAGCGGGGAGCCCTGCCTGCGTACAAACCGCTGAGCGTGAAGCGCATTTGGGGCTGGGAGAGGCGCAGGTTGGGCTCCTCCGGAACTTTCCCCACGCAACGGGTTAAACTAATAAGTGCATCGATATAGGCATTCCCGCAAAGAGCCCGTCGCTCGACCGAAAACCCAGAAATGCAGGTAATCCCCCCCCCCCCACACTGCCATCATCATTAGCACCTTAAAAAAAGTCATCCAGTGGGATTTGCTTGAATACACACTAGTTAGAGGCTATATGAACCAACTCACGTCTCCGTTTGAGCATACTGCAAGAATATTTATTGAGCCCCGGCTCAGTCACTGCATTGAACGCCAAGCCTGGCAAGCAAATACATTTCCTATCTCCGAAGACAGCTCTGAATCAACTCCTTCTTTCCTCCCCGCTTTAGAGATCATTTATATCTTTCCATTGCAAAGTACCCAGGGTAAAAATGTTAAATAAAGAGATAAATATATATTGAAATGCATCTTGGTATAAGGCGAGAGCTTGCAACGCCCTGACCGAAAGCAAACGGACCCCTAAAAATATACCCCTCAAATACTACCCTACCTTTCACACACGAAACCATCAATAAAAAGACGAGGTTCCAAAATGTAAATCCACTTTTAATCTCCATTTTCTTCACCAGGATGAAGTCCAGCCGGCCACATTTAGTACATCCCCTTTCCCAAAAGTCTGCTAATTTCGATTCCTTTGCACGGATTTCCCCTCTGCAGATCCCTTTCATATTATTCTTGAGAGCTCCTAATTCCTATTCCTTGGCCAGGCGCAGCGGAGTTGTTGCTGTTGATGGTGCGCGGTCACAGCTCGGAGTGAATGGTGTTTCTGGGATACCACAGCAACCTTGACGAGGACTCAACCATCTCTCCAACGGGGGCACAAAGTCTCAGCTACTCTCGATCGTGTCTTTTCCTTCTCCCCATCCCCCCACTACCCCAACTCCCTGCACAGTCGAAACCCACCACAATCCTGGCTCGTTACAGCATCCACCAGGAGCCACGGAAGAGCATCTTAAAGCTCAGACGCTCTCTCCAATAAACTCCAAACAGTATTTGCAATTGAGATTCTGCCCCCGCCCCCCTGTTCCTCCAAGAGGATCAATTCTGCCTAGGAAAACGGCTCGAGAAATAATACAGTGGCGAGGGCTCCACAGCCTCCCGGAGGAGCCTCGGGCAGCTCACACGGCGGGGCTCATCCATCCTGCGCCGCTCCCAAAAACAAATCACTGCCTCGCTATTAACGATTCACGTGCGGTGCTGGGGGGCTGCCATCGTCATCACCCGCACACACTCACACTCACACACACCCGCGCCTTCGGGCACACGCCTCGCACAGCAGCGTGTGCGTCTCCGAGGGGATTCGCGGGCTAATTGCTCTGCGCGGAGCCGTTAATTACAGGCCGGTCTCCGCGGGCGCGGGGACGCGGCGGGCACAGCCCCGCTCCCTGAAGAGCGCGGCCACAGCCGGGCTAACAGCTGAGGCGGGTGGGGGGGGAGAGCAGGAGAAAAGCGACCCTGCGCACCCAGCGCACGCAGCGCACCCAGCGCAGAGCCGCGCAGCGGCTGGGGGG
>NW_015094509.1:15760765-15832252 GCF_001431845.1 Calidris pugnax
CGTGTGTGGGTGGGTGCGCGGAGGCGTTTGTTCCAGGGGGTGGGGGAGCGCTTTTGTGCGTCAGGGAGTGTGTGCGCGTACACGCGTGTGCAGGGGGAGCTGTACCCCGCGTGTGAGTGCCCCTGCGAGGGGCTGCGTGTGTTGGCGTACAATGCGCCGTGCGTGTTTGGGGTGGGTGAGTGTGCATTGGGGTGCGTGCGTGTTTGCACCTGTGAGCGCACGTGGCTGTGTGGCTGCCTGTGCGTGGGGCTGCGGGAGTGTTTGTGTGCGGGCGTGTGCTGCCCTATTGATGCACGTGTGTGCTGTGTGATTGTGTACTTCACCGTGTGCCAGTGTATTTCTGTGTGTGTGTGTGAGTGCATGTGTTTTGTGTGTGTGCTTCTGTGGTTCCGTGCATGTGAGTGCGTGTGTGTGCGCGCACACCTTTCTTGTGTATGCGATACAGCTCTGTGTGTGACAGCGGGCATGGAGCTGTTTGTGCGTGTGTTGTGCGTGTGTGTGTGCATTTGCATGTGTTCTTACACATCCATGTGTGTGCCACCTCACATGCTTTTTTCTTCCACGTGTGTGTGTGTGTGTGTTCATTCACACAGGTTTGCATGTGTTTGGTTTTACATGGATGTGCACATGGTGCATATGTGCACAACTGCATGTGTGTGAGGGAACAGGTGAAGTGAGGCGCTGAAGTACAGGAGTGTGTGAGCTGGCAAATTTTGGCAGGCAGTCACGGAGTATGGCTTTCTGCATATCTGTCTGCACAAGGGTTTGCACTTCGCTGTGTTGAAC
Source organism: Calidris pugnax (assembly GCF_001431845.1). Lineage (NCBI taxonomy): Eukaryota > Metazoa > Chordata > Aves > Charadriiformes > Scolopacidae > Calidris > Calidris pugnax. Next base: position 15,761,552 of record NW_015094509.1, read on the forward strand.
AGCGTGTGTGGTTTTGGTGTGTGCGTGCAGTGCATTAGTGGAAAGGTGTGTTCTGGTTAGGAACTGTTTTCAGCAGGGGTCTGGATGTGATGTGAGGGTTTCTATGTATGTGTAGGTGCATATGTGAATTTGTATGAACGTACATTTATGTATACATATATATAAATTATATATATATGTGCAGTAGTACCACGGTATCATAGCACATAGTGTTGAAGGAATCTGGAAAGGTAATGGTTCCTCCTTTACTCCCAAAGCACAATGTGAAAGAGGAGGTGTGCACGGCCACGAGTCTGCTGCCACGCACGTGTAGGGGTGAGCAGTACGTGCCTGCCTTCCTCCTCTGCTTAAAACCGTGCCCCATTTCAGTGAGGCCACCCACATTTAAGCAGAGCGTGGCCCCACGTATGGCCGCCTGGACTCGTGTCTGTAGCTGTAGGACCGCACGGTGTGGCTGGTGTCAGGAAACAGTACCTTCAGCAGCAAGTGCTGACACTAACGGGCCCCATCGGATCCATCCAGGTTTGTTTACTGGGGAGAAGCAAAGGTACATATTTCATGGCCTCGTGTACTGTCCACAGCCCTCTCTTGCAGACACATAATTCTTGGAGAGTGACTGTTGTAATTGAAACTTGGTGGGTCTGTTCCCTTCTTCTGCAGCGGGAATGTGATCTCACAACGGATAGGGGCCTTGTGCTGGGTTAATGGTAGTGCCGCTTCAGCATCAAATTTTTGACAAAATTTCAGTGGTCCCTGTTTTAGGTAGTGTAATGTTTAGGTAATGGTGAAAATCACTCTATTCAGAACCTACCTGCTGCATTCATTAAAAGAATTCCAGTGTATCTCTTTTTACTGTAAACACGTATGTACATTTATGCACATATGTGTGCATGTAACGAATCCATTTTTCAGGAATAGCATGAAAATCTTCACTTCTAGCGCTCAGATTTTTTTATGTGCTTGGAATAAAGTTCTGCCCTTATTCCCCCAAGAGCACTTTCCAGCTCTGGAACTCAAATCCCCTTGGAGTAAATACTTTATCAGTTATAGAGGATAAGAAATAGATATAGAAGACCTAGACTTATTATTTCTAATTCATGCATTGCGTTGCTCAGTACTTCAATACTTTACTTATTTAGGAGGCTTATTTTGATGCTGTTAGAAGTCATGTCTGTTTGACATCCAGTAAGATTTACACTGTGAGTTATCTGTATTACTTCTGAAAAAGAAATTTTGGCTCATCACTTAGATGTTAAACATGAACAAAGAAATGCTTACAGTTAAAAATGGGATGCCCAGGGAATTTTTGTGGCCAAATTCCTGCTGATTTTCAAAAACCCTTAGGTTTCCAAGTAATATAGATGCATTTTTTAAAAAGTACTTCAGCTACTAAAACAAATTTCAGGCATATTTGATAGCATTAATGTTAGGGATTGATTTGAATTTCTTTGTAGAACATCCCCCACCCCAACTCTCAAATGTTGTGGTGTTGCATTTTTATTGTGATTGTTTTGTTGTTAAATAGCAGCATCCCATAACCTTTTGAGTGATTCTGGGTTCAAGCTGTACATTATGCTACATATGTTTCATATTTATATAGTGGCCTTTTCCTCCTCTGTCTTAATTTTCCCTTCCTCCCTTCTTCCCTTCCTTCCTGCCTTTCCTCCTTTTCTCCCTCCTATTCTTCTCTTCTTTTTCTCTTCCTTTCACTCTCACTCTGCTTTTCTTCCTCCCTTCATGTTTTTCTTTCTCTCCCTGCATCTCCCTTATTCTTTCTTTTCCTTGCCCTCTTTTTTTTCTTTCTCCTCTCTTCTTTCTCTCTTTCTGCCCTGTTTTGGCATGGTCAAGCTTATTGATCATTTGGGTACCAGTCAAGGATGAAAGTGACTTGGCAAGGCCCATTAAGTCAATCACTATGATTAAATACTCCTAAGAATTTTAAAATGTGCTGAAATTAGAAATGGGCAGATACTTAAATGTCTGACCTGTCAGGCACAGGAATATCAGCAATGCTAGTGGAAAGCGTGTATTGGAGACCTGACAGTGATGGTGCTCCTTTGTGCCATCATTGTTGGATGCTTCATAAGGTAAACTAGTCTGTGATGCCTTAGTTATAGTATCTGTAAGCAGGCACTCTTGCCTCAAAATCTCCAAGAAATAAATACACCAAAATAGTTCTATGGGATAATGTACTACTATTGGTATTTGCATTTCCCCCCTTCACAGTTCCCTGTTCCCTTTGCCAAGGCAGATCAAATTTAAGTTTTGATAATTACATTACAAATTCCTCCTACATTTTCAGCTGCATTTGTTATTCTTCATTCACTGTCATATACTTTTGTGTAAGGTAGCTGTATTTTGTTAAATAACTCCTACATTTCGCCCCCGCGTGACTTCACTCTAATTGTAGATAGACTGAATGCTTTGCTTTAAAAAATGCAGTGGGGTCTTCCGTGACAAATAACACTGTGAATAATATGATACACAATGCTTGCAAGCACAGACAGTGTATGTAGGCATCTGTAAAGCATATAGGCAGTGATATTTAAAAATGTGTATTTGACTTAGGATACGAATCTCATTCACTCATATCACATAATTATTTTGAACATCCTGACTTAATGCCAAATGTAGAATTTCCTGAATTCCCATAACTTAGTCCATCTGGTTATAAACCCAAATATGATTATTTTAGACCTAACCATGACCCTGAACTGCCTGCTGATGTGTTGGTGAGCCCTAATATTCTTCTTACCTTGAAAACAGTAGGAGAGTGTTACAAATATACTCCCAAACTTCCACTTTTTCTCTTACGCTTTTTGACATGTGTTCGGAGTCCTTCAGAGGAGGTCAAAGAAGAAGACACCATTTTGCAATTCCCTGGTAGATGGCACTTCACTCTTTACCTCTGTTTACCTAGAGTAGAATAGTTTTACTGTTGTGAAACAGATAATGGTGTTTGGATGGGAAAGAGTGAGGTGGGGATCATTCCACAAGTGTTGGGGTGCCACTATGTGCTGATGTTACTGCCATATATTCACATTAGAGAATAGAGCCGTAGTATTAAAATCAAGTATAATACAGACCGAAGAAAGATGCAGAAAAGCAAATACAGCGATGGAAATATCTGGAGGGGGAAGGTGTCTTCCTGACTACTTTTTAGCTTAAGTTTTCAAAAATCAGGTTCTAAGCTGCCTTTGGCACAAAAATACACCCTCAAGAAAACGGGACAGCAGCAATATTCAAGAGTACCCACTTACAGTCCCAAATAAAGGAAAAAAGGAATACTTCTTCAAGATGTATTGTTCACAGGGAGACAAAGATCATATGTTTCATTATCACAATTATTTGTGATATTGTTATCTGCCTGTTAAATGTTCCTTCTGTTCTGCTAGAGCCCACATCTGAAATCTGTTTGGATACAAAAGAGAGAGAACACAATTCTATTTTATGGAACTTTTCCTGATTTAGATATTGTACCATATAGCTGTTAGTTTTCAAGTGCGAATCAAGAAATACGTTTAGGTCTACTACTACCAGATTTTGTGTAGCTTAGTGACTAAATTTATTTTTATTGTATCCGTCATCGTCAGTCAAGATGATCTTGGTGTGTAGTTGTGTTTGGGATTTAGACAACTGACATTCTCAGCAAAAGCTGTCACCACTGTAATGTTCCCCCATCTCTGGTCAGCAGAGTTTGAGTTTGATGATTTGGAATTCCTATAGGGTGTGTGAAAATCAGAAGTGTCTGACTTTTTTACACAGGCAGAATGACTTTTTACATGGTGTGTGCAGTGAGGCCAGGCTCACTAAGATTTGCTAGGCAGTCAGCTTTTGCAGAATTTAGATCTTGATTCCCTTGTCCTTAGTAATTGAGTAGCATACGTTCAAATAGCTATTTGAACACTAGCTGCATTACCTCTTAGATCTGGCAGTTTAGGACTTTTGATACATGACCAAAGATGTCATTGTTTATTCTGCTCAATGCACCGCTTTGTTGAGATACACAAGTAGCTCCCAATAAGCTCATGCATGGGATACAGTGCGGTGAAATCTTCCCGAAGGGATGCTTCAGTAGTGAAAAGTTTAGAAAAGATAATGAATCGTTTATTGTTGCAACAAATAGAATTATTTAGTGTATACTTAAAGACAAATTATCACCTGGAATTCAGGATACCATGGACATAAAAAAGAGAAATTCCATAATAGGGAATGGCTACACATAGTGTCTCTAAAACAAAAGAAAAAAAGAGGTAAATATTGGGGGGGTGTGTGTGGTAGGAGATTGGTATGCTTTGTCACTAAAGTAATAAAAGACAATGTCTAGAATTGCATGAATGACTACCCTTCTGTCATAATAATACTACTGCAGTATGTAAAGGAAATCTGGAAAGGGTGCTGAGGTGCTGAAAAAGGAAGAAAAAAGATTTTGTTTTTTTAGTGGATTGTGTAGGTAGGAAAGTGGGTGCGCTGGTGGGTGGAGATTAAAACATCCTTCCAAGTTCTACTTTCTTGTGTGCATTAGATTGAGACATAGTAAAGGTATATTAAACATGTCAGTTACTTAACTGACAGTCAGTGATAATCAGATGCAATGTATGTACTATCGTTCTTCATTGAGGAAATCTGAAATGCATTCTCACTGGTAAGTGTAGATTTTCTCAGTAAACTTCTATTTGTTAGCCAGGGGGTGAAAAGAATACTTTATAGTAAAAAAACGTTTTATTGCATCTCAGATTTTGTTTCAATTATTTATGTGACTGTTTTTTATCTGTATTTTCTGTTGCATTGTTTAATGTTTAATGTTTTTAATGTCTTTGTGTGGTTCTTGGAATGTTAGGGAAGATAAGCACTGTAGATATAAAATTAATAATTAATTATTCTTGATGATACTTACAGGAGTTACATATACAAATCCTCTGGTGTTTGCAGGAGAACAAATCTAGAAGGCCTCTGTTTTGCTGTTATTCTGCATGAAGGATTCTCCCTGGCTTGAACAGGAATTCTGTGTATGGAGCTGTAGAAAAACTAAACCTGTGAAATATCGGTAACCTTGACTCTAATTTCAGATTGAAAATTATATAATGAACATTTATAGGTAATTCATACCTAGAAAGATAACTGGTGTTCTATCTGCCTGCCGTATATTTTTTAATAAGCATTTAAATGGATAGAGACTGTTGACATTGCAGTCAGAATTAATAAACTTGTTTAGAGACATATTTCTGGATACACAACTAAAGTATACTGATGGCTTTTAGATGCCATATGCTGAGGTTATAGAGGCACAGATAGGTTAGGAAATTTTAGTGGCAAGTGTTTGCAATTTCTAATCTTGAAGAAAAGACAGTCAAAAATGGAACTTAAATGTATCTAATGAACACAAATACCACAGCTGAGGCATTTAATTTTGATTTGTGACTGCGTTACTAATTTGTCTGAAAGTGTTCAAGGTAGCCTAGTAAGATATTTCAGACTGCTGTTTGTATTATTTAATGTTAGACATTGATTGGGAGCTGAGGGGGGTTAAAGAAAGTGGGTGGAAGAGATTATTGGACTAGTTTCAGGCTATTTTGTTTCAGCTAGATATTTGGTATGCATGAACATAGCTAGACCCTTTTCCTATCTATTGCGCTCTGTACTCCACTCTGAAATGATTTATAATGTTTGAATCCCTTCCCCTGCTTAGCCAAGTGCACTATTACAGCGAAGAGTATATTGGTGCTGATTTTGAATAGCATTTCACAGCCAGCTCTGTCGCATGCTTCTTTTTTGGTAGCAGCATCGCATATTTAGAGAATGATGAGCTAAAAGTAATGAGCAGTGAGGTGGTGATGCTATCATTTTTTGTGCTGCTTGAAATGCAAGTCTGAGCTGACCTGTGTTAGGGTATGTGATAAAAAGCTCACCCCTACACACAGAGGAGCACAGATACATGAGCCCCTGCCCCGACCTCCCCAGGGCTGTCCCAGGAGATCGTCAGCCCCATGGGCCAGGTGAGACCCAGCACCATGAGTCCCCAGGGACAGCTCTCTGGGGCAGTCAACAGGCTGGGGCGGTCCTTGCCCTGGGTGACAGGGCTCAATGTGGGATACAGGGGAAGAGCGTGCTGGGATTATGTGAGATTTGTTGGATGTTTATGGGAGAAACCAAAGGTGGGGAAATGGAGGGATCAGGGTGATTTGGGGAGGAACAAATGTGTAAAAATGGAGATATAAGAGGATAAAGGGGACCAGTCAACTGTTGACAGTTTGCTGGTTGGTACCCTTGACTGCACTTCAGGTGGTGGGCTGCATTTTTCAGCACTGTACATCTATATTTTAGTCAGTTTGATCCTCTCAAATGTGCTGATTCTTACCTATTCATTGTTTTGATGGGTAACAAAATTTGTTGGCATGGCCCTGCTTTGGATTCTAGAGTTGTTCTGTTTACGTGAAAATGTAGCGTGTATAACATTACCCATTCTCATTAGTAGACTAGATAAGCTATTGTTTTAAGCTCACCAATTTCAGTTATTAAGAATAAAGTGCTATAATAAATAGAAAGTATAGTATTAATATTGAGAGGCACTAATTTTTTATTTTCCATACTGTGCCAATTTATCATGTATAAACAATTTCTGTCATGAAGTTCCTCTGATTCTTTTCTTCTGATGTATTTTACTGTGTTAGGATTTCCAACATCCTATGAAGCTGTTAGCTGCCTTTCTGAAACAGTAATCAGTTGCATTTTTTATTTCAGGCATAGTGTCTATCCATATATGTGTTTGTCATTATTACAGAAACAAAGAAAAATGGACTGTAGTGTATTGTCTTACTGAATGTATGACTGTGTGCATCTTAGTCTATTTGTCTTTTTAAGAAAATTCTTTCATTTACAAGCAAGCAGTTTCTTGTCTGAAATCCTAATAGCCTCTGGCAAAAGTATTCTAGATACACAATAAGTATCATAAAAAAATTTTATACTAAATGAGAAATAAGATTTGCACTAGAAACATTGAAGGGCTACAAGTAAAGAAAATAATGAGATCCTTGGATACTGAATATGTTTAAAAAATGACAATGAACTTAGGTGAGTGTAAAAGAATCTTTAGTAGCTCTACAATCATTAAATGGAGCAAGTTCAATTTAATTGTAGATATTTCAGAGTTATTTCAAGAAAATATGTTGGAAGTAATGTTGAATACTTGAAAAGCTACTCAAAATAATTCATTTGGTTTCATCACAGTAAAATTTTGGAATATGTCTAGAATAAGTTGGAAAATAAACAGCAAAATACAATATATCCTACATGAGCTCCATATAATTTTTCAAGATAAATAATGCATAGTATAATAAAGCAAACAGGTTGAATAGGGAAGTCCTCTTGAGCTCGAGAGGAAAAAGAAATTGTATGATCTCTGGAATCAAGGTCAGGCTTTGCACGAAGATTACATAGCTGTGGTTCACATATGCAGGGGGAGAAGATAAAAGGTCAAAGCTCAATTGGAGTTAAAACTGGCTAGTGTTGCGTCAGACAGCAAGAAAGGCTTTTTGAACTATGCTAATAGCAAGAGGAGGTCTAATATGTTGAATTGATACTTGATGGTCACTTGATAGACAGGGATGAAGAAAAGGTGGAGGCATTCAATGTTTTCTTTTCCTCAGTCTTTAATAACACTGATAGACCTTGGACTGCCTGGTCCTCTGAGCTGGAGGACGATGACTGTGGGAACAGTGACTTTCCATTGGTGGACACTGAAATTGTAAGGACAAGTTGTATCAGTTAAATGTTCATAAGTCCATGGGACCTGATGGGATTCATCCCAGAGCTCTGAAGGAGCTAGTGGATGTTTACTAAATTTTACTTTCTGTAATGACTGTTTAGTAAGGTTTTTATAGCATACTTACTAGGACTAGACACATCTTTGTATTCTCTTGAGAGAATGTATTAATCATTGAATGTTTATTCACAAGCCTTTCTCAAGGGAATGAAGCATGTTTCTCTCCTTTGATCAGTCTCCATACTTTCCAGGTAGTGTGTCTCCTATACTGAGCATCAAGTCTGACTCTCAGATCCTGGCAAGCTTTCTGCTCCTGGGACTTTTACTAAGCTCAATTTCTTCCAGGCATCCTTTGGAATAAATGACTCAGCTGTGTTTCTTAAGGAAGTTATTTAAGAACCAAGGTCCAGGAGAGAATTCTAGGTTGATAATCCTCATATAGTAAAATAATTTCCCTTTAGCTCAAAATCAAGTGTGTAAGCTCTTGAAACATTTCTATGTCATTCTTTACTTGCCAATTCAGAAAAGTCTGCACTCAGAGGGCTGACTGCTGTCCATCTGATTACTGAATGCCCAAATCTCTTTGTGTATTTTGCCTGTAACTAAGACTTTGAGCTTAAGGCTTAAATAGCTCCTCTTACCTTGTAGCAAAAGCAGAGGCCTTTATCAACCAGAAATTACACGTGCCCTAATCAGTATTAACTTGCCTTGAACCCAGATATAAGGGTACTAAGATAAGGTAACCAGCATGAATACTTACTTATTTTATAATGCTGTGATGGCAGAACTAGACACAATCCATAAGCACTTCACAAAGTATGTGAGGAATGTGATCAAAGGGATAAAGAAGTGTGTAGTTGCATGCAGTGCAATTTGGGGATTATGATTTGCAAGACAAGAAAACCGAAAAGCATTATAAGCAGTACTGGGAGCAGGTGAGACACCTGCTTCCCCTTGGGAGGACTAAATAGCATAAAACCATCAAATATGGTGGAAATATGGAGAAGAAAGAAAATGAACCCCCTTCAGGTCTAAATTCTTTATCAAAATCTCTCAGACTTGATCACTTTAACCTTCACGACCAAGAAACACCACGGACCATAGCCAATGGTGTCACCATGAGCTCCAGGGTGTTGTATACTTACAACTAATGTATCTTATTAGTGTTACTGACTGACAGTTTTGTATGTATTGTCATGATGATCAGTAACATGCAAAAATGTGTTGTTACTGAAAAGAATTAGTAAAGTTTGGTATTAAAGCTTAAAACTGTCCTGACTTTTCAGTGTTCTAAACACTTTATTACAGCAATCTCTTAACTGATACATACATATTTGTATATATGTTACATATATGCACAGATTAAATATAAACATAGTCATATTTAATTGCAAGAGCCTAAAAATTGAATTTTAAAGCACTGACCATTGGAGATGGAGCACTATGTTTTGTCCCTTCAGCCATCTTATCTTCTGCAGATACTCCTTCCATCTCTGGGTCCTTTCAGGTCTGAGGGTGTCCCTTTCTCTTGCTTTCTTATCCAAAACAGCAGACTCCTCATTGCTACTATCACCTCTTCCGATGCTGTCAGCAAGGACCTGGAAACTGTCTTTTTTGCTGGCAACATTCATTGAAGCAGCAGCTGTTCAACTTGTGGGTACTTATTACTCAGAAGGGTACTCTTCTTGTCCCATGCTTGATGCTGAGTTCTCTATTCTCACCGGTCCTCAGAGAATCCTAGATCCATAATTAAATAATTTCTAAAATGAGGATTTTGTTAACAGAACCATTCAACGTGATAAGTTTCGTAGCATCTCACTGAAACACCTAGCATTGCACAAAGTGTTTGAAAATTAGATTAAATGGATCTCTGATCTTGTACATCAGATGCTGTGTTCCTGTGAAAAAGATGTAAGTCAAACAGATGAAAATAATGTTGTTTTGTATTTTTAATGGATATGTGTAAAAACTGTTCAAAGCAAATCAAATCAAATCTAACATACCTATTTCAGAGGCAGTAAAAGTGAAAATGCTGAGAAAGTTATGAGCTGCTGAAGCCTGTGGATTACAGGGCCAGGGTTTCTTCTTTGCAGTTGCTGAATCTCAGCCAGGTGCAGCCTGGGAACCCAGGGGTTTCTCCATCCTATCTCCATGCATGCTGCTGCTGCGGGTGCGTGCACACACACATGCACAGAGCATTCTAATGTGCCTGGCAAAACAGATGACCTCAGACAGGGCACTGTAGCAGCAGCCCCATGAACACCACCAGCACATGCATAAAGCAGCCCAGTCCTGCTCCTCCTCTTTGGTTTCTTTGGACTGAAGTAAAAACTCACACACCCCCTCACTCTATAGATACACACACAATCACGGATCCCTTGAATATCAGTGTGGCCTCTCAGTCTGTCTAATACCCGTGGCTGGACCTTGGGCCCCTTGCTCAGCATGCTGGTCTGCTCCTGCTTGCCCATTAGTCGAGCGTGATGTTCACTGGCAAACAGATACATGCATCTGCACACCCATCTCATCCTGGTCATGTACCCACATAGTCACATATCCCAAATATATTAGCACAAGCTCTAAGTCTTCCTAATATCTCTTCCTGGAAAGTGAGGACCTCACCCACCCCCTGGCTCAGACCATGTGCCTTTCCATGCAGGTCTCCTGCTTGCCGGCCAGTCCAGCCTGAGGTTTGCTAAGGAGTGACACACACATACATTCAGTATTAAATTTACTGGGGAAATATAAACAGAGCCAGGTCTCTCCAGTTCCTGGGGCACATGCCTACGGGCCTTGTGACTCAGCCTCTTTTCCAGTTGCTGCCACTCACGTGCTGTGCAGCACTCACACATAGGATAGAGAATGAAACAACACAGACAAAATAGGTAAGAAAAGGCTTTAATAAATTCATGTGATGAAAATAAGAAATCTGAATCACAGAAACATTGAAATAACTTGTTACAGTCCTCACTGAACAGTACGTATGTTTTTGGCTATCTGTATCATTTCCCAGAAAAGAATAAAGGTGAGATTTAATTCCAGAGGAGGGCTTTGCTTTCACAGAGTCACAGAATGATAAGGCGTGGAAAGGACCTTTGAAGATCATCTAATCTAAACCCCCTGCCAAAGCAGGTCCACCTAGAGCAGGCTGGACAGGAACGCATCCAGGCGGGCTTTGAGCATCTCCAGAGAATGAGACTCCACAACCTCTCTGGGTGCTCTGGCACCCTCAAAGTAAAGAAGTTTTCCCTCACATTGAGATGGAATTTCCTGTGTTCCACTTTGTGCCCATGGCCCCTTGTCCTGTCACCAGGCACCACTGAAAAGTCTGGCCCTATCCTCTTGACACCCACACTTTAGATATTTATTATAAGCATTGAGGAGATCTCCTCTCAGTATTCTGTTCTCCAGGGTAAAAAAACCTGGGTCTCAATGTCTTTCCTCATAAAAGAGATGCTCCTTCCCCTTGATCATCTTTGTAGCCCTCTGCTGGACTCTTTCTAGTAGTTTCTTCACTTGATTTGATCCTTGTTTGCCTTTGAGCAAGTAATTAATTAACTTTGTCCCTGATCACGGGCACAACATTGAAGACGTTATGTTAGGGATGCAGTTTAGGGTATATCTATCCTTTGTTTCAACTTTAGGGCAGCAGATAGTAGTCATGGGCTGGCTCTGTATCACTTTGTACAATGACGAAGGATTATTTCACTCCTCCTTTGTGTCCTTCTGTACTGATTTCTTGCCATCCAGTCTGGAAGTGGAACAGATTTTTGCCCCTTAATGAATCCATAAAAGCCTTTCATGTCTGATTGTGATGTTCAGCAAAAAGTAGAAGGACCACAGCAAGAAAAATGCAGAATTTGCTCTTCTGGGTTAGGATGGGAAAGAAGAAACAAAGACATACACTTTATGAAATTTTGGATTGGTTCAGTATTTCTGAAGGTTCTGAATGTCAAAATCAAGGGGACCATAAATTCCTCAGTGGATTTGAAGTAGATTTGTTAGATGCATAATGGTAGGACCTGTGGAGTCTAATTAATGAGGGATCTTTTTACTTCAATACTTGGGAAAAAAATAAGAAGAAAGGGGAAACTTTAAATGAGCATAATTTAAGTCATTAAACACTGGCATATGATATGAGTTCATTGGGTAAATTAATTGCTTTAAAATTTACATTATTTTTAGCGTCTTTCTATACTTGCTGTAAGCATAGACAAAACTCACTTTCTGTGACTATCACAATGCATCTTTTCATTGATGCTAAATTCCCTTCAAATGGTTTAAAGGAAAAGAGGAAAAAAGGCTTCCACAAGGAACCAAAGGAAATGTCTTCTGCTTTAAATGCCTGAAGCCAACGTTGTAAAGCTCAGACTTATGAGTCTTTTTCACTGAGTGTGAGATTGATGCTCATTAGGGAGAGCTTTCTAAAATACAAAAATACTAAAAACATTTATATGCAATTAAAAATCAAACTATCCAGTACTTGCAGTTCGTAAGTGTAGATTTAATAAGAGATGGCTGTTGAATAATTTACCCGAGCATATATGTAAGAAATAAAAGCCACAGAAATAAAAGCCACAGAAACAATTTTTTCCATGACAGTCGTGTTCACTCAAATATATTATAGACTCAGAATTCAGCTAGCATTTCTGAAGCAAGCTATGATATTCAAGGATCTTAAAAGACAGGTGAAAATTTCATACATTTTTGTGCACCTAAACTCAGTTATGGCTAAAAAGTAAAGGAAAATGACATTTTTGTGAAAAATTGTCAGAAAGAAAATGTATAACAGATCAGAAAAAAATCTAACAGGGCAAAATCTGTTCAGAAAATTAAAAATGCCTTCTAAGTACTACTAAGTTATGGTCAAATCTTCTTTGATATCATAGAATTTCTATCATATATGTTGCATAGATGAGTATTTTTTATATAAAGGATTCATTTACTATATGTAAGTTGATTACAGTGTTCAGTTGTTCAATATCAAGTTATTCTTCAATAACTAATAGAAAGTGCTAGTACCCTGGGTTTTTAAATTTTCTTTCCTAATTGACAGACTTTGCAATCTGAGATGACATTCATAGACTTATTTTACCATAGGTACATATATGTGTCCTGTAGCATCCTTATATTGAGTGTATAGAAATCTAGATTCTCATTATTCATCTGTTAGTTATTACTTACTGCAAGGTTTCAAAACATGCAAAGTAATGTACTTCCTTAAATTAAGATGGTATACTAATATAGTTAAGGTACGTAACTAGTATAAATCAATATGATCCCAGCAGAGTCAAAGAAGCTAGACACTAACTAGCTGGTATTTTCCATATTATATATAATTATGTTTTTAAAAAAAAAGTTGAAAAAGTGTTTTCTCTAGTTTGTATTTTAAAAGAATTTAACAGTAATTCGTACTCTGTCATTCTAACTGATGATAGTATTAAGGTAATAAACAAAGAATAAATTAAAAATATATAGTATGTGCTAAATTAATTAATCTTGAAGTGCAAGTACAAAATTAATTTCCCCTGTTATAAATATACACGTTTGTGCATAAAGCAACATTCAAACATGTGCTACTGTATTTTAACACTAATATGTAAATGCTAGTTAGAGGACAAACTACTGCATTTAAGTTGAGCGAAATATATATTGTTATGGCTAAATACATATCTAATGAGAAATGTAGAAGGACTCTGCCAACCTTACTGCTATAATTGCAGCCTGAAAAGTGTTTATAAAGTCGTTGAAGCTTTTAATGCATTATTCTGCTTACCAAAGTAAACATCAATCATAAACTCATTTTGCGAGACAGGGTACAATGATTTGCAGTTCTCGAAGATGTCATATCTAACACATTAGAAAGATGAACACTTCATTGAAACTCTTCTGTCTGTCATGTTACACTGACACGACTTGATCATGACAATCCATTTTTCTTAATTGCTTTCTGCAACAATTTTGTAGATGTATATTCTGAAGAAATAGTTGTACACTCGTATTAGATAACAGACTTACTTATCTGTAATGAAAGGTCATTCAATTCTCATTTTAAATTGAAGAAGAATGATTGAGACAGATTTTCAACAGAAAATGAGGGTAAACAATTGTATACATAATGTTCAGCTTTCAACAAATAATTATTTGGGAAAGAAATGATATAAAGTTCTAATGAAAATCAGAGAAAAAAAAAATCCAGTGGTGAATAATTGTGTTTTGTTAACTTTCTCAGAAAAGATGTGATATCTGGGTCTTTGCTGTATTTCATGCTGGGCTGCCTTTTGAACCTGTGTGTATCCTGCATGCTTCTTGATCTCTGAACTACTGGATGTCACAGAGTTCATTTCATACTGTAGTTTCTCACTGCCGTGGACATTTTTGAACGATGAGAGTTTTGTTTCACTGTGGAGTGTGAATTTTTAAAACACCTCCTGTCTAACACCTCCATTCAGTGAAAAGACAGCATGCGCCAAAAAAGAGCAAGTGCTGCTGAATCATTAAGTTTTCTATATATTGAGCTCCAGAGGGGACAGTGAATGTGCATTTTTCCTTCCCCAGTTACATGAAGACAGAACTAGAACTCAAATAAAATGGTCAAAAGTGTGTTTTCACCTGCTGCTTCTCTGACTTGATGGTAGGTCTGTTTCTCACTAGTTTTGTCCTCAGAGACTGCCACAGGACAACAGAATTTCAGCATGATTTATAATGGCTCAACAAAACACTGAAAAATTGATGAAGATACAAGTACAAATGCAATTTGTCATTCCAATAAAGTTCTTACTATAAATACCATTAATGCTAGTAGAAATGGAATTAATTAGAGCAAGTATGCTGTAAGTTGTTGCCTGAGATATGTTGTAAGTGTGCCCATCTCTGAACCTGTCTCCTGGATGGCCTGGGACCTTCACTGCAGATAGCTGCTCTCCTGGACGGACCCCTCAGACCAAGGTCATAACTTCTCATGCATAGCTACAGGCATAACTTCCCTTCCCTTCCCTTCCCTTCCCTTCCCTTCCCTTCCCTTCCCTCTTCTCCCTGTACTCACCACAACTCAAATAATGATACAACTGTTACTTACCTGAAATGTTGGCGACTTTTCAGTGCCAAAAACACTTTCAGGTTTAGCTTGAAAAAATATTCCTTGCAGCCTGCAAAAGCAAGTCACAGAGCTACAGAAAGCAGCAGCAGCAATACAGGCCAAGCAGTCTCTATTTCCTGAAGAGTGAGAACTGGAAGAATGAGGGTCAGGACCAACCACACTTAAAAGAAGCAGTGTATGGTACTGTGGGGTATTTTCAAAAGTATGGCACATATTAACGACAAGCACACTTTTTGCCTTCAAAAACTTGCTCATCTGTGGTTCTTGGTCAGTGATGCATGAGAAGCGTTCTCCTGCCTGCTCTGTGCTTGTATTCCATGCAGAGTGAGCTGAAAATTGGCAGCTCCCGATGGTGCAGCAAGCCTGCCCAAGCACAGGCTGTTTTGTAAAGCAAGAACACCTGAGGAAATAGAGCCAAGGGAAAACCAGAGCTTGCTCCTGCTACAAACTTGCAATGGGAAAGAGAGCCAGAGAGAGTCAGGGCAGGAGTAGTGCCTTGGTAGTGGTAGAAGAGCAGGCAAGAACCTAGCAAAAATGGACCAGAGGAGCCCTGACAAAGGGCTATACTCAACCCTACAGAGGAAGAGAAAAAAAACCCCAGGGGACTGTTTCTAGACCTCCCTGGGAGAAAAGGTTTCTTTCCTCCCAAGATGCAGATGTGGGGCACGAGCCTACCTTCTGGGAACATGAGCAGCAGGCACCCAGCCAAAATGGCCCAGAAAAGCCCTGGTAAAGGTCTGTGCTCAATGAGGAAGGCAAAAAACCCCTGGGGACTTGTGCTGGCTCACCTTGCAGAAAAAAAGCTTTCTTTGCCTTGGCTACAGGGCATGAGAGGCCACTTTGTGGTGCATGAGTAGCAGGCAATAACCTAGCCAAAATGGACCAGAGGAGACCTGACAAGTGGCCATGCTCAATGCTACAGAGGAAGGCAAAAAACCCCAGGGATGAGTGCTAATCTGACCTGGGGGAAAATTCCTTCCTGACCCCAGAGCTGGTGATCGGCTATTCCCTCAGCATGTGAGCAAGACCTGCCTCCTTATCCCACAGGCTGGTCATGCCTCCCAGAAGATTTGGAATAATTTACCACTGTAATACAACATGGTTGAATTTACTCAAGCAGTTGAGTTCAGTAGTTCAGGATTCAGATGATATCTTATGTAGGGATGCTAGCTGTGGGTAACATTGCTAATTTATCACAAAAAATGTGTTTTAAAAGGACATACCTTTGCGATAGAAAGTAAAGCAAGTTCAACAGAGTTTTCTTTAAATATGCATTTCATGATACTTCTTTGGTCTGTTTCTTGAATAGAAATGGTTTGATATGTTACTTTTACAGAAGTAATAACTGAGAATTCAGACAAATCTACTGGTTTCCAGACTATGCAGTTTGTGGTTCTATGGATTTGTAATTAAAAATAAACATAATATTATATCAGGTAATGAAGGTCAAATGAGTGTGAGCTTTTGCAGAAATTAAGAAACTATCTAAAACACAAGATGCTCAAATTCACTGATCATAGGCATTGTATAAGTATCTTTATAAGATAAAACTAGGGAACAATGTTAACACTAACAGAATAAAGACGTATTAGTTGCTGAGACCTAAGTGTGTAGAAATTAAGAAATATTAAAGGGCCTGAAGGTAAAATATTATTGAGTTAAGGGTAAAATATCTGTACTTTGCAATAGGTGAGAATTTTTAGTGGGATTGCAGTTATAACAATGATCTAATGAAATGTGTAAATTTCTGTGCAGAAATAGAGCAATGTTGAAAAGCTCCCTCTGAGCACCCCAGAGAACCACGTAAGTCAATTAATACTTTTTGTTCTTTTTATCTATGTGGGATGGATTCTACCTGCTGATGTTAAAGTGATAATAATAACTAGGAATTTTAGGGCTCTTTTCATCAATAATAATCTGAGGGAAGAAGCATCTTCACTCCTTTCCTAAAAATATCCCTCACTAAACAGACCGCTGTTATTACTAGAATAGAACCAGAATTCCATTTTGAAGTCTTCAGAATACCAGTGTGGGCTTTTTAATGAGATTTAACAGATAATTACCTAAATTCATTGAAATATGCCTACACAACTTCACAGACTGGAATAGAAAAAAGACTCCTACCTCAAGCAGATACGTAGGTATAGTTTTCTATCAAGGTTTCTATGTATTTACGTATACAATTACCTAGCTGTAGGTATACATATCCTTGAGAAAAGTCATTTATTAAAGATCTGTTCAATCATTCATAGTAAATTATTATTTAAGTCCAAGGATTTGGTTTTGTTTTGTTTTGTTTCTGTTTTAATTTTATTGTACCTGCTTCATTTTAGCACACTGCAACAAGAATGCAAGACATGTTTGGTTTTGGTTTTGTGTTTATTTTTGGTTTGGGTTTGTTTTTGGTTTTGTTTTTGTTTTTTTTTTTTTAATACATGGTATACTGTACCATAGCATGCTATCTAAAATACAGAGCAGTATATCCTTTCTCATTAGCTACTCTTATGACTGAAGTAATTTACTTTGCTATCATCTTACTCATGTAAGTAAATGAATTACCTTTGTCTTGCAGAATATAGTGTAAATTTTTTCTTGACATAGTATATGAAGCTCATAAACTGAAAGCAGAGGAAAATGCAAAAATGCATAAAGAGCATTTAAGGTCATATTCTTAACATCTTTCTGTTTTCGTGAATTATATTATTTATCTTATGATTGCACCTAAGGATGCCATCAAAATTATACAAATGTTCTTTGTTGTAAAACAGAGTGGGATAAAAGCCTGTTTCTCTTCAGAAATTTGTTGTGCAATTGGAGAAAATAAACCAAAGAAATGGATGCAGGAAGCTCAAAAAGTAATCAGATTGTAGGCTGATGAATACTTAGTTTAACTTTTAAAAGTTTAATAAGGTGGTAGGGATGTCATAGAACTCTTCAGGGTTAGCTAATAGGACCAAAAAAAATGAAGCCAAAGGAAAGTGAAATTGGGGAATGAAAACTTAGAAAAGACCATGAAAAAAAACCCTAACACGGAAAGATAAGAAACATTGCTCAGTAGGTAACAATCGTCACATTCACTTTCTTTTTTAAAATGGATTTACCCCCTGATATGCACATGAAGTTAATTAATTTCGGGTCCATATGCTGGTAAGTACATTGTCAGTTCTGAGCTAGTAAACAGTATTACTATGTTCAATTATGCTTACAGTATTTCTGGTTTTATTTGAAGACTCAAGAATTGTATTTCTCTTGTGAAACATCATCTGTATCTTCAGTAACACCCTGTGGCTTGCCAAGTGCAGGAGATCTAGAAGGTTTTTGCTGGGCAGCCAACATGTTTTCTTTGATTTGATAAACTTCTCATGTGAAAATGTTTTCACATAAGTAACTTCTACAAAGCCCATACTTTTGTCTTTGGGAAGTGCTTAAAAAGGAGGAACATCTAAGTTCTCAAGTTCTTTAATGGCAAAATACTTCTTCAATGAGAAATTTCAGCTAGGAGCTCAGAGACTTCCTGTTGATGGATTTTTGTTGCTCAGCTCAAAAAAATGAATCACTCATCAAAAATCTGGAATATAAAATAGTCCTTTTAAATAGTTTGAAGATGCCTTTTGAATATTTCTGACATCCACATGATTTATTTTTCTGACTCAGATCAAATGCTAACTGACCTTTTTTTTTTTTTTTTTTGATCTGGAGAGTACAAACACAGAGCTTCACAAAGTTAGAAGAAAGAAAATATTAATTAGCATACTGAATATGGCCAACTCAGTGAAGTGTGTGTTTTCCAGGACTATATCTTTGAGGGATCAATATGTTTTATATGGAAATACTTCTAGATGGGTGCATAATAAAGTTATAATGTGGGCTCATAATAATATTGTTAGCTGAAGCATAACAGAATAATTCTAAGAAAAGCATAGATTACATTCTTTAATGTTACCAGACACAAATCATAGAACTACTAATATGATGAGATTTTATCAAATGGACATTTTTTTTGATTAAGGTTTGTTTAACTGAAGAAGTTTGCCTTATAATACCTTGTTGTGTTTTTTTTTTTTCAGAAGTTAGTGACTGTTATACAAATTTCACTGAAATATTTTCAGTGTTTAGATGAAACTGAGATACATTTGACTTCCTTGCACGCATTACACATGTGAAACTAATCAACTGATTGCTTATTTTTCTTCTTGCATCTGTAATTCATGTAGGTCAAGTGTTTGATATCAGATACACTAAATTGTACACAAGTATATGCCCACATGCATTCTGGTAAAAAGAGACATCCACTTCACAAAAAGTCAAGAGGAAGATTAACTTTTCTTTCTTGAGAACCAAAAAACTCCTTGAATGGGGATCTGTGTTCAACCATTACATTATCTACTCCTTTACTGATGGAACATATTTAATTCAACAGCTCTCTTAAAGGCTCTGTGGAAATATACCTCTTTCCTCCTTTCTTGAAGGCCTGCTTAGACAGGTCTTAGAAAGTAGTTTATGAAAACAATAGACCAACCTGCATAAAAAAAGAATAACATAAATTAGTATTTGTTTAGAGGAATTTCAAACTAGCCAATACATTTTAAAATAAAAGGAAACCTTCTACTGTATGAGGAAAGGACCCATTCAGCTATTAAGTGTGATGCAAGATGGCATAATTTTAGGGACAACCTTTAAATAAATAACTGCTTTTTCAGAAATCCAGGCAGAAATACTGTAATTAAAGGTCATAGCTGGTAAGCTCCAATAGCTCTAAAGACATTAAAAATGTAAGCATGGAGCCAGCTACCTTTGGAGTGCCTGTTTGCTAGCAGCATGTTCTGTGACACAAATCAATATACTGTCTCTGTATAAAGACCTTTCAGTATGTCTATAGTTTACTCTTTTTTAAGGTTAATCATTGTGTTAAGAAAAAGTTTGTTGAGTAAAACAAGATGAATTGTAAATTACAGAGAAAAAAAATCTCCTGTAATCTGTGCTTCTGGATTGTTTGTTTAAGCAGCCTGATATCACTGAATATTTTTTCTTTCTTTTTACTGAACAATTCAGATGAACAAATTGATACTTCATATAGCATTGATGAATTATTCCCTGTTCATTGCTATTACTTTATATAATTATTATACTATTATTTTCTCTGTCTTGTTTGGCTAATCAGTTTGTTATGAGTGTAAGGACTGTGTGAATCATGGAATTACAGAATCATGGAATTGTTGGAGTTGGAAGGGACCTTCTAGAGATCATCTAGTCCAACTCCCCTGCCAAAGCAGGATTGCCCAGAGCACAT
Organism: Calidris pugnax; assembly: GCF_001431845.1. Taxonomy (NCBI): domain Eukaryota; kingdom Metazoa; phylum Chordata; class Aves; order Charadriiformes; family Scolopacidae; genus Calidris; species Calidris pugnax. The sequence goes on from NW_015094509.1 coordinate 15,781,703, forward strand.
CACTCAACTGCATCCAAGCGGGTCTTGAAAATCTCCAGAGAAGGGGACCCCACAACCTCCCTGGGCAGCCTGTTCCAAGGCTCTGTCACCCTCACCGGAAAGAAGTTCTTCCTCCTATTTGAATGGAACTTCCTGTGTTCCAGCTTGTGCCCATTGCCCCTCAGCCTGTCACTGGGAACCACTGAAAAGTCTGGCTCCTTCCTCCCTCAAACCGCCCTTTATAAGCATTAATAAGGTCTCCCCTCAGCCTTCTCCAGGCTAAAGGGTTCCAACTTTTTCAGTGTCAGAATGGCTGAAACTTTTAAGAAAGGTAATTAATTCATACAAATAATATAAGGAATACTTTTCATACTAAAGAGACAAATACCATGTTCTTATTGTCATCAATATCAGGAAATTGTTTTTAATTACTAGAACCCACTCAACTGTTAAGATTTTGAAACCTGAAAAAATGACAGAACTTCTAAATACTCAGAAATTTATAAATATCTGGGATGGGTTTTTTTATTTGTTTCTTTGTTTAGAAAATATAATCTCTGATGTTTCATTTTATTTTTTATTTCATCCAAGCATAAAACTTGATGTTGTTGCAGGACTTATTGTGCTATTGATTCTACTTAACATACATCATATCTTTCTGAGGCATGTGTGTTTGCAGAAACCTAAAGTAAGATCTCTTATGTGATTTTCATAACCTATTTCACTGAGTATCTGTAAATTGTTTTCAGTTAAGATGACTGCCAATGCTCCAATGTTATAGTTATCCTCTGTGTTTCAAAAAGATGAATTCTATGATACGCTAAGTATCGTTTGTGTTGTACTAAGTAGTCTTGTTTAACTCAATATGACACTCAAGTATGTGCTTAGGTTTCAGCTGAAACCAGTGCATATCATGAATGTCATTTGATTTGAATGGCATTAGGGATAGACTATTCACTAGTTTCCAAGCTCAATTTCAGAAATAATTTCAACCCACAACTTTCAATTTCTGAAAAAAAGAAATCCCTATAATATCATATAGCTCATGCCTACTTGTTGGTCATCAGGTTAGCTGTAGAATCTTTAGAGATATTTAATACAAAGATATGTGATACATTCATATTTAGGTATCCAGAATATTTATATAATAACACAATTATTTATTTTCTCAGAGTTCTTAACAATACCCCAGGATTTTGTACGGGAAAGAGCTAACATTGATATTTTTTTTTGTTGATTTATTCAGTGTGATGTCTGAAAAACATTAAAAATTTAAAAAAACCCACAGTGGTTTACAAGATTCTTCCTCTAGTGGCACTTATCTTTACGTAAGTCTCTTGACACTGGAAGGCAAGGCTGTTTTCAAAAATGGCAATTTGTTTTCAAAGCTCTAGATACTCTGCTAAATAAATTACTTTGTTTATTATAAAGCAATTCACAGATACATCAAGTATCTAAAGTATAAAATAATCTACATTTTAAATATTCAGTAGCGCTCTGAAAGCTCACAAGTCAATAAAATGGTACTCTGATGCTACAGTTATCTTTATTGGTCTTTATCCAGTGTACAGAGCAATGAAAAAATACAAGTCATAATTAGTGAAGTAGTGAACTTGAAGCAATTGATGTTAGACTTCACTGTATTTCAGCAAAGCAAGAAAAAGTTGTTATACACAAGTGTTGTACACTTGTTCTTTTGCTGTTGGAAGAGTTCTCATGTCTGACAACATGCTTTTTCTTTAGTATGTGCCAGAGTACACTTTTATTAAGTATATGAACCTTTATTGAGCTGAATGTAAGTATATGCTGCACAGTGGAAGAAAAGTAACATGGCATTTATGCATACTCAGTCCATTGCTACTGTCCTGAGAGGAGGCACAGCATAATAAACACAGAATATTAAGCAAGGATTAACAAGACTTTTAACTGCCTGGAAGAACCTGTGGCAAGAGAGAACAGTAGTTGTTCTTTGCTTATAGTCCTCAAAGAGGCAGTTCTCTGAACTCACCCATAATTTGGTCATAATTAGAACCATATTTGTATGTGCTATGTGCATTCTTAGCATCTTCAATTTTATAGTAGAAACTCGTGTTTTAGGCAATGGAATATCACAAAGAAATGAAGCTGTTCTTGTTCAAGTTGGAAGGAATTTCATGGTGCTTCATTCAGCAGTAATGCAATATTGCTTGCAGGTCTATATTCTGACTCCCTTGTTTGTATTAGTAATTTGGGAATAAAATTCTGCTTATTCTGATTAGTTATAAGATATTGGCATGATAGGAGTAGACTAGAAAATTATGATATTTTAAGAGAAGTCTTACAAGTTGAAGGATTGCAAGTCAATCAGTGGGCCTCATACTTGGTTTACCAGGTGTAACAGGTAAAACCAATGGGAGATACAGTTCTGTACAGTTTCACCAGTAGCTCTATTCATAATCTGCTATTAAGCAGCTTATAACAAGATCCTGTTAATTCCAAAAGTACAAACCCAGAAAAAATAAGGACAAGGAGAAAAGGAAATTATGTGGTCGTGTTTCTTATTTATTGAAAAGCTTTCAAGTTACAAATATATTTGAAGAAAATTCAGAAATGCCTGTTGTACTGCAAAGCTGTGTTTAGAATGATATTGTATCAGGTTGATGTTTACAGCCAGTATTTAGTAACATATCAAAGATACTTGTTAAAGAGAGCTGAAGATGTATATGACAAATGCAGATCGGAAAGATGAATTTGAAAACATTTCTGATAGTGATTTCCTTCACTGAGGCTGATGCTATTGTAGAAATTACATGTATGACAAGGCACTATTCAAATAAACTGAAAATGATCTAGAAGTATGTTAATGTATAGAAAATTCCAGTGATTGGGTTTTTTTTATCTAATAGACATCTAAGAAGAATCATAGCTTGAAAGTATAAAATCGAGTGAAATTTGAAATAAAAAGCACATTTTTGATAAAGGGAAGATGCAATTAAATCAATGAAATTAGTAGAAAATGGTAAAGCTTCCTCTTTCTGACTCTTTGAATAAGAATGGGATGTTTTTTGAAAGATACGATTTATTGTATTCAATCACTAAGATCAATAAAAATTACTTTTTGCAGGAGTCAAACCAGATAGTCTAAGAGCTTTATCTGGATCAATCCAGACTGAGTTGCAGCCTTCCAACAAGACTGCAGACAGCTGCTGTATCACTGCAATGAACTACATGTCGTCTTAACCTTGCCAAAAGGTAAGGTAAAATTTATACCCCTATGAAATTAGTTTAAACTAATGCATTTTACCTCACAAGTTAGGGTGAGCTAAGTGTGCACATATGTTCTGTTGTAACTCACCTGATGAACAGTGACTTGTAAAGCTGCCATAAATTGATTGCTTTTGATTGTGTGCCCATATGCTTCTATGAACAGGAAATATCCCATACGTTAAAGCTTTTACAGCTTGGCCCTCTGTGGGTAGTAGCACTTTTATTAAATGTTTTCTGACGGGACTAAGTACTTTTTAAAATCAGAGTACAAATGAACAAATACAAATGAGTGTAGGTCCTTATTTAATTAGTTACAGGATCTGTTTTTGTGAAAATTGTGATATGATTCATGGATGATAATAATGCTAGGCATTTGATGCAACATGATATACTTTGAAACCTTTGCTAACATAATTCATTTAAATCCACTGTTATACTCCTTGGGAGATTCTGGAAGCATCTTTGTCTTACAAGATGACCTCAAGGGTAAACAAAATTAATCAAAATGATAGATCAAAAAGGTGTCAAAATTCCAGAATCCAGGTACTACAATGAAAATATCTTGCAATAGTGCAAAATGTATAAGTTAGTTCAAAATTGCAAGCTATAGCAACAATTTGTGTTACCACAAACAGATGATTACAAATTCAGACTGAACAGATGAGCTGTTAAAAAATAAAGATCCCATTTACATTTAAGGTGGTTGATAAGTGTGTGAAGGAAGATGATGGGTGTTTTTTTGAAAAGGAGATTAATTAAAATGTTTATATTGTTTATAAACAAAGCATTCTCTAAAGAGTGCTAAGATGCATCTGTACTGTATCAGATTAGAATTTCTAAATAAAAGTGTTTTGATACATCTCTCCCAATAAACTATATTAGGTTTTCTTTTCTCAAGCTATACAGTGATTCATCAAATGTTTTTCAGAAGAAGCAATGTCATTCTCCTACAATAACTGGCCTCTGTGTCACCCTTTCTTGGTGAACAAAGAAAATCAACAACCTTCTCAGTCTCTCTCAGATGTGCTTCTTCCAAAACAAGGCTGAAACACCTACCAGTATGTCTGTGTGTGTGAAGCTAAAAGTAATGACATCTGCTCTGCAGATAAACATCAGTCTTTAGTGCTCTGAATGCAGTATCTACTGATGCTGTGCAGTTTTATATAAAACATTTTCTTATTTTCCATATGGCCAAGAACCTTGAATGAAAACAGGATCTTAACAGCTCATCATCTCTACTTGAATTAATAATCTTCTGTTTGTGATATCATAAATTATTGCTATGGAAATGATTATGATTTCACAGAAGGCTGTGGTAAAAAATAAGCTGTAAATGCTTCTAATCAAAGATACTCTTTTCATGCAAATGAAAATCTAATTAGAGGAGGAAACAATCTGTTTTTACAGACCACCATGAAAAGAGCTGTTCGACATTAAATATAGTTTGATAAAGACATAAGCCTGAAAAAAGCTACTGGAGCAAGTTAAAGTTATTGAATATTTAATCTGGTTTTTAGGACATAATGCTAAAATATTCAACCCATGGAACTTCTCCTGAAATCAGAATAACTTTTGCAGTTGGAGTCTTTGAAAAAGTAAATCTTTCAATTTCTTTAGAAGTGTTGAAGGCTGCTTCATTGCAATGGGGAATTAATGTTAGATAGTTTATCAGACTTTAGTCTATTTGCACACAGAAATCATATAGTCTAATAAGATTGTCTTGAAGTGCTGAAGACTATTACACTAGGGTTCCAAGAATAACTGTCACACTGTATTTTAAAAAAATATTTTAGATTCAATTCTAATTAGTTTTTTGTTTGTTTCCCTTTAAAAGTCTTTTCTGTTGTCTGAACAACAGAATAAAGAGACTCTTTATTGATATTTTTAACCCTAAAAGGTGCTTATTTCTTTTACCTCTGTTCTTTCAGACCCTGGTGTCTGATCAAAAAGATTACCCTGATAAAGAAGATGTTTCAAGCAGAAACTTGCAGAAGCTTGCAGGCATGCATTTAGAATTAGAATTAGTAAAATAAGTATCTAAGCAGACATTAGTATAATAAGGAAATGTATTTTATCAGAAAATACAAGTTTGTCAAGACAAAAACTCTTCAGAGAAGCAGATAGAGTTTGAGTAAAATGAAATTAAGAGACATTTTTAATTTCAGAATGAAAAATTTCAAGCTCATGAAACAGTGAAGCTAAAGAAAAGCTTGGAATAAATGAAGACATTTAGATCAAGTCTGCCCATTATTTTGCCTTCTCACATTAACAAAATCTTGAAGGTCAGTTCATTAAATACCTTTGAATTCCTTTGACCCTATTGACACTGCTTTGTCTTCCTTTTCTTGGTCTTTTTTTCTGGTTCAGTAGACCATAATCCCTAAATGAAGGAGAGAAATTCATAGCTCACTGGTTATAACACATAGCTGGTTTATGGAATTTAGGTATATGGTATTGAACTGAATGCGGCAAATTAAGGATTTGAAATTATGCCTGCTATTTCCTACACGTGTTTGAGAGGCTAAGGTTCAAGGTTCCTTATTCTAATTAATCAAACCAGGGATGTGAATGACTCCATAGTTACAAACTGATTGTCTGTAGCTTTTTAGGATGGTGCTGATACAGAAGTATAACCAGTTCTAACAGGAACAGAACTAGATGACCTTGAGATCACCAAGAAATCACCTCAAAAATTCAAAAGCAGACTCAAAATCCTCCACTCAAACTGTGCTATGAGTTCGGGGTGTTCAATGTAATTGATATAATTATAATTGATATAATTGTAATTTATATAACAATTTTCATAGCTGGAATACAAGAAAATTAAATTCATGGCTTTTAGCATGAATTAATAAAAATAATATTTTGGTTAATAAAACTAAGATATATATAAAAAATGCATTGTGCACATCCCAGTTATGTGAAAAGGCAAATATACGCTCAATATGTAGGGTAAATTATTCATTGAGTGCATGGTATAGTATGAACAAATTTGTTTAAAATGTTATATTGAGAAGGCTATTGGAAGCTGTGCACGTTACCCATAGAAATATACCGCTATCTTACAGCTTCTTTAATTGATAATTATACTGAAAAAAAAAGATAATTTTCCCTTTCCATATTGTTTTCTAATCTTTAATCTAACATTTTTCTATACAAAGCACGTGAAATTTTATAAATATACTCACATATGCCAAAATAAGTTCTTAAATTTATAGGAATCATTGTACAAAAAAACCCCAAACCTTAAAATCCAAATAAAAGGTATAATATTTATATGGTCTTATAATTTTTATTTATAATCATATATATTATCATGACGGTCTAGAAAAGAAAAAAAAAAGAAAAAAAGAATGGGCTAAGAAATTTGCTCAATATATAAAAAAAATAGGGTTAGGCAATGAAACTTTGGACAAATCCAATGAACAGTGTCAGCTGGAAAAAATCCCGAAATGAGCTACTCTTAATTTGCCCTTGACTGTGCTATTCTATTTGTTTAATTATTATATGTAGGTTTTAATATTTACATGCAAGTAGTTATTAATTGATTAAGACCAGAAAACTTTATTTTGCATTCCTTAAAATGGACGTCTTATTGAGGTGCAGTGTCACTCAACTAGGTGGATGATGAGCTGGGAGCCACTGTGAGTCTGAACTCTATTTCAAAGTCTATTTATGCATTTTACATTAAAGCTAATTGGATAAAATGTATGATTGCCATTGGGAATGTTGACCAGAAATGAAAAAGGATCTTAAATCTCACCAGAGACCTTGTCATACAGCAGTCAAGCTTCTTTTTGCTTATTCTCCGTGTGACTTCTGTAATGCTGTGTTTGTTTACTAACTGGTATCCCTGTTTCATCAGGAATGTTAAGAGCTGAGCCCCAGGCTGCTCTACAGAATGGAAGTTCGGATTCTTTATCAGAAGGCAGAGCTATGGGTTTAAGCCTTCTCAGGACAGCCAAGACTTGATGTCTTGATTTTGTTACTTTAAGTATTTAAGGTGCTCTCACTACTACACTGCTGTATGAAAAAAATTTACATTTGTTCCTCTAGTCCTGTCTGCTCAGAAAAGTACTTGGCATCCAATCCTGATAAAGTAGTTTGATGCGACTCATTTTCTGCTGCCTGGTTCTGTTAGTTGATACATCATTAGGAAATGCCAGTGTAGATGTGTTTCAGTGGAGAGATCTTGTTGATCAATTCTGGAAGCAGCGTGGCTGCCTCACTTAGGAGATCCCGCTGCAGCTGGGAGCCTACTTTTATGTGTTGTTCTATCTCAGATAATATAGATAGGCTGAATCTGCCCCCATGTTGCTTTACAGTTCATGGTCAGACCTTCAGCTGATAAAAAGCTGACGTAAGTCCCTATGATGTCAGGCCTGAGCCTTTAATATTCATTGGTAACACCTTGAATCCTGTTAGTGGTATCTTGTCTTCATTAACTTTCTCTTCTGGTGACACATCAATTTCAGTGTTTGGACCTACAGTTGGCTCTTTATATTGATTTTTTAAATTAAGTTAGAAAAGGTTGTGAAGTTCTTCCGAGTAGATATGAAATGATTTATCACTACAAATAACTATATGTCTCTTCACTGGAATAGAAAAGAAGGACTCAGCTCTTACTCTTAGCTAGGAGCTCTTTTGTATATTGAGCTACACTTAAAGTGCAGGAAAGCTAGCATTCATTTAGGTAGATTTACTATAATGCAAATATCCTTTTGACATATAGATTGGAATAAAACTATACATTTTCCATAGTCTTTGGAGAATCAATGTGCTTCATATGGATAAGAATTAATTGGTCACCTTGCCATTTAGTTATTTCAGTTTGCTTATGGTGAATTTCTTCTTCCTTGGAGAAGGAAACAAAACCGCTGTTCAAGATATTTTACATGCTGTGGGAATAGAAGAATTAAACTGCCAGTTTCACTTTAGTTGCCACCAGCTCATATTTCAACAAATAGATCTTTTATATAAAACAGTGATAAGTAGGCTAGTAAATTTAAGTTTTCCTAAAATGGCAAATGTGGCAGTTATGAAGACAGACACTTGGAGACACCGTCACTTGAAAACTGCAAGTTCAGAATGAAAAATGAGGCGACCTCCTTCACTGACTTCTGTAATAGTATTTTGAAGTAATGGTGGGGCTTAGTGCACTAAAACCAGTTTCTTTCCTGTGACATAGCTACTTCTAGGCTTCCTGACACTTTCTTCATCATCCTCACAGTATTCCTATCCCTCACACCCTTCACCCCTTTCCCATTTCCCCTTATCAATTACGTTTACTAATCCATATCTCCTTCTGTCATTTTTTCACTTTATCCAGTCATCTTCTGCAACCCATTAAGCATGGTTATTACCATTACAAGCAGACAGTCCCAGGTTTTGTAGACTCAGAACTTGGTTTTGCTTGTCTTGGCCTGAGTAATTTTATCTTGTTTTAGATATGTTAGCCATTGTCTAATGATCAGGTAACTTTTAAAAATTGTGCTTTAGTTTATAGTGATAACAAGTAGTTGTTCTGTGCAGATAAAATTGTCTCTGAATAAAAAATGACATGGATGAGTGGACACAGAATGATACCAGAGGCTGTTCCCTGGTACTGAAATCTTGTTATGGGCAGATGCTTTATATACGTGGCAAAAATGTGTTATTCATACAGTTGAAATCTTAACAGTTTAGTCAAAGAATTTTTAATAGTACAAGTTTACTTATTACAGAAAAAGAAAATAAAGTCTACTACCTTTATGGAAAAAAAAAATATCTCTGTTATAATACAGTTTAAATTGTTATACACACATGTAGTACCCAGCCCTTCTTCTGGAGCTACGCCCATCTTTCTGCTACTCCTCGGTATCCTTGGGTAAATGGCTTCAATCTGGAGTGGGGTATGGCAAGACATCAGCATCTGAAGTCCTTCATCTGGAGGAGTATGATGTTTATTATGATTGTTTCTTCCTCATCCTTTCTCCAGGATTTACCTAGGGCTATTTTTATATCTTTGTTAACCTACTTTGCAGTTTGATCTTTCTTCAGTGGTCTGCATCCATATTTCTGACTTGTTTATAGCCCTACGTTCTGGAGCCTGTATCCTGTCTCTTACCATCCCATGCTTGTAATTCTATTTATCTAAAAACTACAGCTACACTCATTGAAAAAGTTGCTGTTACAGACAAATCAAATAAAAAAAAAAGGTTCCAGGCAGATTGAATCAAATTCAGACAAAGTAAACTTTGCAAACCTTAGTCTTGAGGCCTCACAAAGTCAGTACACGTCCCATTACTAACCAATGGCAATCGTGCATTTACTGGGCTTCAGAGCTAAAAAGTCCTAGTCTGCAAGCAAAAATCACAAATGGCAAACACTACCAGGTAATGTTAAAGGTAAAATCAGTTTTAAAGTTAACAAAGGGGATAGAAAACCTAAATAACTGGGATTCACTGAACAAAAGCGCACATAGACCTATCTAGAGGACCCCACTGACAGAGTCAAACTGCCAGTAGACAGCTTTGTACTCCTGATGACTTGGTGTGATGTTCTGTTGTATTTCTGTAACTGTTGTATTTTGATTAGACTGTTAAAAGTGTTTTAGTTAACTAAGCATAAATTATTGACTTCTCAAATAGAATATGTTCTTTTCATGCCCATAACAAGATTTTGAATGCAACACGTTATTTTTTCAAACAGGAAAAAACCCATATTGATCTATTATTTGACTAGAACTTTTAAGTGATTATTGTGTTTTTTCAATGCTTAATACATCAAAAATATTTATCAGTGTCTTTCTAAAATCCATAATCATAAGGAAGATTTAGTTTGAACTTATTACTTCCCAATGAAGAAATTAGTATTCATAAGATGTTGGGACCCAGTTTTTAATACTTTGAATTCAAATATCTAGAGAACTGAACTAATCTCTAAATTCAGCTCTGGATTTGTGCACTGCTTTGTTCTAACCTAAAGCTGAATTGTCTTAATCCTATTGTAATGTAAGCTCTGAAAATCATGATACCTTTTTAAGGCATTCCTAACAGTTGGGTTTGTCATATTTGCCTTCATAAGAAGAAACATAATCAGCAAATTAGTTGCGAAAAATCCCAACTAATACAAAAAAGTCCCAATTAATACTAAAAGAGTCCTAAGAGTTCCCTCTCAAATGTTGTGGGGGAACAACTAGCTCCTCAGTTGAGAGCTGGTAGATGGATAATGTGGAGAAAACAAGCCACACAGATGGAAAATTTTCATAGCAGCACAAAAGTGAAAATCTGGATTCAATGATTGCCTTTTTTTTTTTTTTTTTTTTTGAAGTGTGGAGTGTCTGCCTGTTGATATCTGTATATCTCCCAGTTTGACTATCCTAATCTGTAGGGACTGTTATGAACAGTATCATTAATGCAATTTACACTATTTAGTATATCTAAAAGGACAACTAAGCAATTAATTACATGTCCAGTTAGAACATTTAAGTAAGGTGTAAATCCAAGCATCTCAAGAGTCTATTTCTTTTGTGGATGAAGAAATAAGTAATTAATCCAGTAAGAAAATTAGAGCACCCTAAGGAATAGGACTGAAATATGGCAGCTGTGAAGACTCCAAAAGGTCAGGAATATCAAAATCAGAAAAGAAGTTCAACATCATGTTAAGACAAAGCTGTTAAAAATTTATGTAACCAGGGAGCTTTATTAGGAACAGGATAAATAATGCTGTTATGGCTGCACAGGATTTTATTTTCTGAATTGTTTATTAGGGGTGGAGGGGGGAGATGTTGTTTGTTGTGTGTTCTTTTTTAGTGTTTTTTTCTCTCTGTTCAGCTTTCATGCTGAGTGCCAGATAGACAGCTCTCATATACCATGTTTATTTATCTACAAAGAGGTTACACAATGTACAACAGTCTGAATGCTGATTAAGGTAGATCTGTCTGCATATCTGAGCACTATCTATAATGGCCTTTGGATTTTGAATAATTATGGTATTTACAGGAAAAAAGAGGAAGGGAAGCGATATTCAAAATTTGACCTGGACTAAGTTTTGTTAATATAGCTGTCTATAGCTATTGTCAATGTATTTTATGAGCCACGTTGTAGTGTAACACTTAAAAACTTTTCCTCTTTTATTTTGGAAATATCCCTTTCTTTCTTTGACCCTTGCTCCTGGAATGGTGGACTGGCTTTATATGTTCTGCTTTATATAGTCTGTTCTCATTGTTATCAAAATCTTCAGACTGCCTTACCTCTCATTTCTATTTCTTAACACCTTTATGTTTCTTTTTATATGCAGGGCTGTTATAATTCTTGATGATGGTACTATGACAGGTTATTTGTTTTTTAGCAAGTAGCTGGTTTTCAGATTTTATTTTCACATCTGCTTTTCAATAGTTATTCAATGCTAAATGGAACCAAATAAAACTCAGCTTGTATCTTTTATTGATTTTCATGATGGCAAATTCCACCAAGTGAAATCCTTTTAAAACATTCACATTCTCATCTCTACTTTTGTTGAAATGTTTTCTTCTTTTTGATAGGTGATACCTTGGCTGTTTTGTAACTTAAGCAGTTTATCTTTTCTTCATTTTGCTTTAGTCCTCTCCTCTCCATGTAGTATCAATTTTTATTTGCCAGTTTCAAGCAAACAGGTTTTTATGTCTTTCTCAAAGCATGAAAATTTGAGGAATCTTTACAGTCAAATTCCTCAAGGAACCTGTGAAAATTCTTCAATCTGTCATAGAACAAAATATTTAAAATATTATTATTTAAAAAAATGAAAGAGAGAAATAGGTCTTCTTTCAAATTTAAAATACTAGTCTTGATACATTTAGTTCACAGGTCAATAAGCAAATTCAGCTCTGTGTTTCTGAGCATACTGTTGAATTGAAGAGACAATCATTTTAGACAACTGGATAAAAGTTTTGCTTTCAATTTATAAAGTCTTACCTAATAGAAGTGTAACATTTGGGATACCAAATTTCAAAGTCTTATTTGTCATAGACCTCTTTTCTGACTTTCAATTAATCATTTATCTCTCTTTATCTCTTTGTCTGCAGACTGAATATAATGATACTGCCCACTATATAGTACTGCTGTGATGATACATGGAATATTGTGAAAGGTGAAATACCCTGTTAGTTAGTTGCATCTAAAGGAAATAAAGTATGTAGAATTATGTATCTCAAGATGAAAAAGAAGGGATAGGAACATGACTGGAATTTTCTGTATAGTTAGCTTTCACTTAATTTATCTGATTATGGTCTCTTTTTACTAATAGATCTTGAATGAAGGTATTTTTGTTTTCAAGACTTTAACACTTTAATGTGTTTCTAAAACAGCACTAGCATGTTACACAATCATTGAAAAGGTTTAGGATGGAATAAATTACTTCTAACATATACAAGTAATAAAATAAAAAACATTAAGCCCTATGTCGTTGTATGTTTCTTGTTTGTATATGATCAAGAAGATGCTAGAATCATTGAATGGTTTAGGTTGGAAGGAACCCTAAAGATCATCTAGTTCCAACCCACTGCCATGGGCAGGGACACCTTCCACTAGAATATATTACTCACAGCCCCATCCAACCTGGCCTTGAACAATTTCAGGGATGGGGCATCCACAACTTCCCTGGGCAACCTGTTCCAGTGCCTCACCACCTTCCTAGTGAAAAATTTCTTCCTAATATCTAATCTAAATCTACTGTCTTGCAGTTTGAAGCCATTACCCCTCATCATATCACTACATGCCTGTGTGAAAAGTCCCTCCTCTGCTTTATTGTAGGCCCCCTTCAGATACTGCAAGGCTGCTATAAGGTCTCCCTGAACCCTTCTCTTCTCCAGGGTGAACAATCCCATCTCTCTCAGCCTGTTTTCATAGGAGAGGTGTTCCAGCCCTCTGATCATTTTCATGACTCTCCTCTGGACTCATTCCAACAGGGCCACTTCCTTGTGCTGATGACTCCAAGATCAAGGCTAATACTCGATCAAATCTCATCTTGCTCATTTAGTCATTTACCAACTCTGTTGGTTGACTTAAAAATCTAATGAAGTATCCTTTCTAATTTTGATCTCTGAAAGTCTTCACACAAATTAACTTCATTCATTAAAAATGAAGCTAACAAAGAGACACAAGCATAAACTCAGTATAGAGGAACTAACAGTGGTGATAAAATTCTGATCAGAAATACAGTATTTAGATTTTCAGGTTTAAACAATGGGTTTGTACATTGGCAGCAACAACTGCAAGCAGTTTTGATCAACAGAAGATACAAAATAAATAAGTAAGTATATAATCTTAGCACTGCTGGCAAATTGTTTTCACTTTATGAAAGTACAATCAATCATTGTATAGTAGATCACCAGAAACTTCCTCTTTCCTATTCCCAGCATGGCATGATTTGCTGATGTTAAGCACAAGCAAATCTATGCTGAATATGGCACTGCTTCTAAACCATTTCCTATGGTCTTTGAGACTAAATTTATACACATTAATCAGAATAAATATATCAATAAATTCTAATAAATCTTCCATCTTAAAAAGCAAAATATAAATGATGCAAAGTGATGAGTCATTTGGCTAACCCCGCTCATTTTATTGGTTCCATAATTTCACTGCACTGTTTTCAAACAGAATACTTTACGGCTCAGAAAGTGTATCTGTCTCACCACACTTGTCTTTTTCAGTTATATGGTAATCATATTTTCCAATTTAATCACTTGCTGCCCATAAATAAACTAAAATATCTCTTGAAGTTACTTGGATTCTCTATTTTAATCTCCTTCTAAGGAAATATATTTATGGCTGTTAGAAACATATTGTTTACATTTCTGAAGCCTTGTCTTGATTTCCTTGGTGACCACTGATAAGAACTTATTTAATTTCAGCTGATATTTTTTTTCTATGGTGCTTTAGAGAGAGAAAGGTCTCCTGTATTGATCTTTATTGTTTTTTGAATTCATTTCTCTCTTCAATTCAGATAAGAGTTAATTTCTGAAGACCTAAAAGTGGGCCAAATCCTAACTTTCTTTCTGAATGCAAGTTTTGCTCTGACAAACATTTCACTGCTTTTAGTAGTATTCATTCAGAATAAAACCAAGATCTGTAGGTATAAGGGACCTCCACTGAATTTGAAGTGATTGGTGTCATCAGCACTATAGCAAGCTCCTTGAGAAGCGGAGGGACTGCAGGTGATAAAAGGGGAATAGGTGACTTACAGATGATTACCATTTGCATTCTGTGATGACAAACTGATAGAGATGCCATCTTAGTGAAGAATTAAGTAGGAGCACTGCTGAGAGGACTTCATGAGGCACTACTGGCAATGCCGACCGTGCTACAAGACTAGAGAGCAGCAAGGCCCCCTGCTTCTGCCTGTCCTGGAGGATACCTGTGCTGGAGTTTCAGGTTGCTCTGGCTCAAATGAAAGGCTTTGGTAAAACTTAGCTCTTCTTTAATTAACTAATGCCTCTGTGATCTAGCCTGGTTTTGTTTTCCTGCCTCCCTCATACCTGTTTTTCATCTCTGTGGTTTCACTTGCTTCCTGCTGTATTCTGTAACAATGCACTTGTCCTCACGAGGAGCTGTATCAAATTTGGTTGGAGGATCAGCCTGGTTGTTATGTCCCAGAACAAACAGAAACCATGAGTGGCCTCTTATGAAACTCAAATGTTCCTGGTGTCTGGTGCTTAGAAAGAAAGCAAAAGAAATTGTATTATTTTCCTAAGAGATTGAATACAGCAGTTGAATCTGTTCTTTTGGTAATACTTTTATCAGAAAGATGTAACTTACATGTACATCAGAAGCAGTCAGAGATTCTTCTCTTGCCACCCTCAAAAAAAAAAAAAAAAAAAAAAAAAAAAAAAAAATTTCCATTTAATTTTCAATGCAAAATGGTTCTAAATTAAAATGAAAGAAAAGGGATCTATGGAAATGCACAACAGGGCTTGCTGATAACTATGTGTAAGAGTTATATCCTTGCCCCCAAACTCATGAACTCAGGCTTTAAATAGCAAGTACATTTTATCTCATAATTATATGTATGGGCTTTGCAAGAAATTTAAAAATCCATGCTATTTAAAAACATTACAGTGTATTATGCATCCTGTGATGGTAGAAAAATAAAATGATAAAAGCTTATTCCAAATGTGCCAGAAAATCTAACATTTTTGAAATCTTATTAAAAAGCTTATAAAGTTCAGTGTATTTTTTGTCCTATTCTTTTTGAACTATGTTGTGATTCCCTTACAACCTATTCAAAGGCTAATATTCTTCTTAATTACAACTTTAACTGTAAATTAGCTTTTATCTTCTGTCATTTAAGTTGCATTAAAGTAGGAAAAGAATTAACAATGTTTTCTTCCATCTCTTCTAATAATTTTCATATTTGTGCAGATACAAACAGTCTGGTGCAATGAGACGACTTGCCTAATAAGACACGTGAACATGTTTCAAAACTGGTCATAAGTCCTATGGTTTTCTGTTCATATTTTGTTCATTTTCTCTTTCCTCTGTAATTACATCAGAGTACTTAACTAGGAAAGACCTCCTGCCTGCTCCTTTACTTGGCTGTGATAGATAACCCCATCGTATAAGTAATTTTGTGAACAAAATGAAGTTTATCATTAGATTGGAGTTTATCATTATTTTTGCATTCCCTCCTTCCCTCCTTCCTTCCTTCCTTCCCGTTTAAATCCTCTCACTGTATCATTGTCACTGAGATATTGCTAGTGTTTTCTTAATACTCTTTAATTTCTAGGCTAAATAGTAAGCTTAAGAATAGATTTAGTAAAAATTACAATTTTTTTTTATTCCCAATTTGTAATAATATCCTTTTTCTACCAACATTGCCCTTTTATTCCTAGTGTTTATTTTGCACATGATTACAGCTCTTCATCTTCTTCTTTGACCTTTTTTGCTTGCCAAAATTTCTTTCCTGCACCTCTCCCTCTTCTCTCCTAGTGGCTCTGATGCATACCAGATTCATTTTCCAGGATTACATGAATCTGTTTAATAACTGATCAGGGCTTCAGAAGCACAATTCAGATTAAAACAATAGGAATCTACCTCTAAGATCAGTTCATTCACCATTAATTGTCAATTTTATCCAGCAAAGGTAAGTCTCAATGGACCAGCTCTAAGGATGTGGCCAGTTTTTTGGTTTTTTTTGTCTGTAAAAGTAACAGAGAATCCTTGAAAAATTAATATTCTCCTTCTTATCCTTTATGTGATAAAATCCAATATAGTGAAGAAGTGAATCAAGTCTGTGAGCCAGCAGAGTAAGGCTAAGCTATTGACTATGGAAAGTGATTTGAAATATTCCACCAAGCCCTATCAAATGGATGGTAACTGCAAGAGGTAAGCTTACAGCACTTATTCCCAGTGTTGGGTCAATAGGTTAGTCGTGTGGTTAAATTCATTTATCCTCTGGTTATGGAGGCAACCTAAATCACTAAGAGAATTTGAAATGTTTCATTATTCTATAATAAAAATGTTTTAATTCATTAAGATTCTACCATCTATATCTTAAGGACTCTCATTCTTAATGTCTCATTCAGAGTAAAACTTACGTTGTCTCCTTTCCTGTGTGATTCTGGAGGAGCCCTTCTTGAGTATTCCCGTTCCTTTGAGTGGAGCACTCTAATGATAATGCGTTATTTAAAATACATAATGATGTCATACTACTTGATGACTCCTAGTGCTATTGCCTTTTAATACTAATGTTTATTACTTCTACTGTTGGTGACTGGGTGGTGAACGACTCACTGGCTTTTTCACATTTTCTTTTAATTTTGTCTTAGATGCATCTACTCAAATGTGTTTAGCAAAGGAAAAGAAACCCAAAACTCTAGATCTAGAAGCATTTATATGCCAGAAATATCAGCTGACTGAGCAGCTTGTTAACAAATGGAAGACAGTCCAGTACCATTTTCCTTAACACACCCATGTGGCGTTTTACTGACTTAAAAATTCCCACTGTCTTCAACGGCATGTCAGTATGAAAGCTGGGGTTAATAACTACTGCTTAGCTGAAGTAAAGGTTATACTATGGAGTCCTCTGTTAGAAGACTGAAATATCAAGGGATGTAAACAGTCAATTGGCTGCCACATAGGGCTGAATGTTTTACAGTTAGGGTATGGTTTGACATAAATGTCTTTAACCAGTTCCATTTCTGCCATTACAGCTGCCCTGGCACTTCCTGCCCCAGTTATTTCCACTGATACAGCTATCTGCGGGAATGAGATTAGGGAATTGGCTTAATTTAAGAATACTTTGTGTTTCCCTTTTTTCTGCCCCTCCAAATTCTTTTCATGAAATCCAGTCCCTTCTGGAACCCCCTCAAAATCCTATTGGCACAGTTGGAAAGGCTGAGGGAAGGCTGAGGCCAAAAGAAATCCATGTCAAATCACAGCCTTATCTATAACCGTGGTAGGAACAGCAGCTACCATAACTAACTAATAAAATTCTGAGTTACCTAAATTAACCCTTTAGCTTTGGAATATGAAACACCTCACACGTATGATACACAGGGGACAAAAACCAATATGTACTCATTTTATGCATTGTTACTTTCAACTTCTTAACCAAATTAAAACAGAAGTTTTAAAATCCATATGAATGCATCTTTTTTGCACACTTTAGGTGATAAGAGTTCCTGAAAATAAAACTCTTATAAGTTCCAATTAATTTAATTGGCTTTAAACATAAATGTAAGAATTTTTAAGAATTTGACTTTATTCATCCCTTTTTGAAAATTATGACTCATTTTAAAGTTAAGGTTATAGTTTGTTTATTTAGTCCTCTCTTCTAATTGTTTTGTGTTCTTTTTCTTTTTCAGGATAAGCCCATGATAGATAAGGTATGGTACTCTATAAGGAAGCCTGGGCATACAAGTTCTGATTGTAATTAAAAAAAAAAAAAAAGAAAAAAATCTAGGGATGATTATCTCACATTTTGGAAGATTACAAGCCTGTGAAAAATGGAATCCCAGAATTTTATTGTGTACTTTTGTCAAGAAGTTTGTTTTACAAAATAAGAACTATAAAACTACATTTCAACCTTACAGAAAAAGTAGTCAGCTTAATGAAATAGGTACTCTGTGATGTAGAGCAGATCCCCGTCTTTATTGTGCATGACATGATTCTGAATTCACAACATGCTAAAAGTTTTTAAAGTTACATTGTAAATGTTAAAACACCCAAAATATAATTGGAAAGAAATCAAACAATGTTTTATGCAATAAACAATGAGTCCTTCATTTGAGTGGTCTATTAAATGTCAAGAGGCAGCTTGCTTCAGAATTGTAGTCAGCTGGAAAATAAAATACTCCTATCACCCTGTTGCCTCTTATTATTGGATCATTCAGTAAGGAGCTATTAATAAAATGCATGTCTGGGAAAAGTGTAGCTTAAAAATAAACTAAAATGCATGGGTTATGATGTACCTAATAAGAAAACAACAAAATCTTTAACTTTTATAAATAAGGATGCAAAGATGATAGAATCAGGTATTATGTGAATGGTTTTTGACTGAACCTAAGGTATATTGCTTAATCTTTTTAGCGAGCCACCAGAATACATTAGTCCTACCATCATTGTATGTTGAAGCCTTTTAATGTTGATATCCATTTGCCATTCTTATTTTCAGTGTTGTCCAGGACTTCCCAGTAACTAACTTCACCCTCAAATTGAAAATGAAATTACTGCAAAAGAGAAGCTTTTCTCCTTCCACCTCTGTAGTAATAAAACCACCAATAACCCCATTCCACAGCCAGCTGGCTCTTGTTATTGTCACATAGCTGAACTGGAACAAAACATTCTTTTGTACTAAAGATATGGAAAGATTTTAAAGAAAAGCTTAGTTTGACCAATGAATAAATAAAGGAGATAGCTTTCTCCTCTCCTCTCTCACTCTCTTTTTTATTTATTTTTTTTTCTTTTCCTAGGTCGTTTTCTTCTACTTTCATGTAAGACAGTAGGAGTTTATTTTTCCAGGGGAAGAATAGGACCAATCTTCCTTAGTGGAAGTGCAACAAAAATAAACTGGACTGAAAAAGGCAGCCATGTTCAGGAAGTATGTTTTTTGGGATTTGTTTCCAGTTTTTCCTTTTCTTCTGATTAACACTTAGAAGAGTATAACTCTCCAAAATCAAAATAAGAATGTAAGTATGGAGGAAACATTGCAAACGTAAAGCTAGAGTATGAAAGCCAAACACAGATAATTTCAGCTATTTTCTTAAAAAAACATAGAAAAAGGCATCAGAAAGAGTTCAGCTAAAAAAAAATATTCAATAGCACAAAATCCATTATTTGAAAGCACAGTAAGTCTAGTACAAAGTCTTACTAAATATTTGCAAATGGAGAAAAGAAGAACACACATTGTACATCCACACATTAAGACGGAAGCCTTAATCCCCAGGTTTACCAATGATAGGGTCCCTTAGTTATGTGTCTCACACAGGTGAGGTATATCTCTAGTCTCCATTATTTCAATGAAAATCTAATCAGAACAGTCAATAGATATTAGAGAGCAATTTGGTTGAGCTAACATAGATATCTCATCTAAGGTATTTCTGTAGTTTATGTTGGTAGCTCTATATTGACTGTCACTGGAGTGTGGACACGTAGACTAAAGTACATTTAGATGGAAAAATATAAGTGTTTTAATTTGGAATTGAATTTAATTTAATCTGCCATGGAATAATGACAACAGTAAAACACTCGTGGGAGAAATATATCATCATATACACATAAGACATTAAAACGTATAGTGAAATCGATTTTTCTAAAAAGAAAGATCTATATCTTGAAACAAAAAAAGCAATCAGTACAACCACATGAACCTTCTATATCCAGCATTACAACCTCCAGGATGCCACTAGTCTTTCCTAGAGACTGAAGCAAGACTGATGGGCCTATAATTTCCTGGATCCTCCTTTAAGCTCTTCTTGTAGATGATGGTGATGTTCTCCGCATTCTAGTCTTCTCGAATGTCCGCTGATATCCATGACTACTCAGATTATAGAGAACAGTCTCAAAACAATATCTGCTAGTTCTCCTAAGACTCTTGTGTGGATAGCGTCAGGATCCATCAATTTGTAGGCACCGAGCTCCTGTAGTAGTTTGCATATGAATTCTTAATTCGCTAACAATGAGTCTGTGTTTGCATCAACCTGTATTTTTGGTCCCACAGCCCGGAGCCCAGTAGTGCTAGTAAAGACAAAGGTGAAGGAAATGTTGAGAACCTCTGCCTTTTCAGTTTTGTTGGGAACTAATTCAACCCTCCTCTTTAACAGCAGGCCAGTATTTCCTTTCTGTTTCTGCTTGTTTATGTACCTGAAGAACCCTTTCTTGTAGTATTTTACATCTCTGGCCAATTTCAATTTGAGCTGAGCTTTTGCTTTTCTAACTGCATCTCTGCATGTCTTGGCAATGCCCTTGTAGTTCTCAACGGGTATCCATCCTCTTTTCAGTCTCCAGTGTGCTTCTCTTTTGGCTTTGCAGATCTGCAAAACATTTAAAGGAAACACCACATCAGAGTGCTCTGTAACTCAGTGCCAGGACATTGTTATGAAGTAGAAAAAAGTGTGTTTTAAGGGCCTTCAAGACAACAGATTGAAACATAAGTTTCTGAAAACACTGGTAAAGATTTTGATTTTTGAGTGAATGACAAAAATTGGGACATTACATATGTAAGATTTTATGTAATGAAAACAAATTAAAAATTATCAGAGTGGTAGAAGAACACTTCGATTTTTAATCAGTATATGAAGAATGGGAGAAATATTTGAGGAATTGAAGAATCACAGAATAGTTGAGGCTGGAAGCCTCTGGATGTCTTCTAGTCCAAGCAACCTGCTGATATTGGGGCCACCAAGTACAGTGGGTTCAGGTACGTATACGGATGGGTTTTGAATATCTCCACTGTTTGAGATATTAATCTTCATGGTCCACAACCTCTTTGGACAAACTTGTTCCAGAGTTCAAGGGAAAATCTTTTAAACTATTCTGCTTTAAAAACAAAAGACCAACAAAAGACTCTTCTTGTTTAGTGGAGCTCTCTGTGAATGTAATGATAGCTCGAGTCTCTGTCTAGCATGTTAGTCAAAAGACCATCCTTAGAAATAATTAGGTACTTTTTTAGTGTGTACTAAAAATTTCAGTGCTAGCATCACTGTACAACTTACTAAGGAAATCTAAAATTTGGGATGCATGTTTAGGACATCTGGATATATAATTTCAAAATACACTGAAGACCTTAAAATGGAGATATATGGATTCACTTAAAGCACTTTTACTTGTCACAAATCTAGCAATGTATATCTATCTAGGCTTCACCAGTATCTAGGGATGAGAGACAAACACTCTAATCATTCTATCATGTATATCCCAGATAGTTGTCTTAATTGACTATACAGGCATCCTAAATACCTAATACTTTTAAAGGCTAATGTTAACTGAAATTATTCATGTTCTGAAATTAAACTGGATATGTAAAATGGGTGAAAACATGAATTGTTAGAAATAAATGGATTTGAGCCTGATCCAAAGTCACTAAAAAAATTAGTCCTTTTATTGACTTCAAATTATTTCAACATACCTTAAACATATCCACTTAGAGAAAGGTGATGGCTCAGTGCTATTAGAGTGTAGCATATTTTATTTTATTTTAAAAATACCTCTGATAACTGAAGAGAGTAGGATGTTAGGTTCCTATTGCCTTCACATGCTACAGATTTTTGTAAGAAAAAAAGTCTATCTATCCTTCTTCTGGTATGCAATTACTGTGTTGTATGTTCCTTTTTCTCACACCATAAAATAAAAAAAAAATTAATGTTGGCATTAGACAGTTTTCCATAACAATGATTACATTAGTAAAAGCTCTGCTGTTTTTGGTAGTTATTGTGGAATCAGCTTTTAATTCGGAGGATATACAAGTATTTGAATAAAGACACAAAAACTTAGTGTTTATCAGAGAAAACCAAGTATAAAATGTGCACATTTGGACTTTGATGGCTTTCTTTAAGACATTACAAAAATACTGGAATTATCAAATATTAAATTTAAAACAACTATCCGTATTACATTTGAAAGATAGCTGTTAAAAGACCTAAAAATCCTGATGTTCACTATATTTTGTTTTCATAAGATAAAAATTTAAAAAGAGACCTAATACCAACTCAGTTTTGTGCTTAAGAATAACCATAATCATTTGTAATGAGGTAACATTGAGGACTCTCTTCCTACTCTAGAGGATACTAGACAGAACAAGAATAACTCTTTATTATTTTATTGTTTCCGTCTGCAGTACTGAGAGAAGAGATTGAAAACAATAATAGTAAAGTTAGAACCAAATAACAGTCTAGCCTATTTCCTATTAAATTTATGCCTGATGCCTATTACGGGACCATATGACTCCTATGAAATAGAAAGGACATCAGTTAAAAAATTGTAATTTTTTTTTACAGGACACACCAGTGCAAAAAACAAACAAAAAAAATCTGATGACTAATATGACACTGACATCTAGGTCCCTCCATATTTCCCTGGTCTGGTATTCTAAGTCCAGAAGACTGCATTTCACTGCTTGATTGTACTGCTGATAGTGTACAATTGTGTGGAAACTCACTGGACCAGTTTCCAGGCATGGGTTATTTCAACTAGCAATAGATTGCAATACACAAATGAACAACTGTGTTGAATTTAAAATATTTTTTCTATAGAATATTTGCTGTATACTCTATCGCAGGTATGTTATGTTGGAAATTACATTTGTCATTTTTCACTTCAGCTGGATGGGCTCATTCTCTTTCTGAGTAGTTTTTATTTATGATTTTATAGTATTTTGGTTTTGCCAAAATGTCTTTAAACTTTCTTTACCCCATATTTATTTTCTCTCCCACCGAATTTCAAAAGACTCTATGGCTGTACATTAGAAAGTTCCTGCTATTTGTTATTTCAAAGATTTGATGACCTTTCAGTCAATTTTTAGTTCTTGAAGTTTTCATATTAAAACCCCAATGCATTAGATGTATCTTCATTCCTATAACAATTACTGGTTTTCAGCTCTTATTGTCTTTGGCAAAGAAATGTTTTGTAAACCCAAAAGAAAACTGACTGGGTTTTTCAGCTGAGCTATTGCTCAGCCATTTGCAGCATTATTCCTTTTCTCATTTTTCTTTGCAATGGGGGAACCTTTCTGGGGAACTATTTGGCCTCTGAATCTGTCAGAGTTCCAGATGTAAGGTGCTATTAGCATTCACTGGGACTGAAAACAGATGGGACATGTATGCAGCAATAAATGTAAGGAAAACGTATGAGTGTAATGACCAATGTATAAGCATCCTTATGAACTTGGTAGATGAAGCAGTTGTGCAGTCTTCTCAAGGTGGACTTTTGTCGGTGTGTTTAAAGAAATAGTAGTCAATGAAAATGTAAAGCAGGCAGCAATACCTCCTAACCAAATAAACTCATCATTAAACCTCTACAGGTTCCAGCTGTGGACAATTTCCAACTCATATTTTCTGAATTCAGAAAACATTTCTTTAGTCATGCCTTAAAGACCTGCACCAGTAACCGTCTTGGATTAGCACAGCTTGCATTGCAGATCATATCCTAAAGGGAATAGTGAATTCTTCTGGCGTAAAGCAGGGGTAATTAAACAACATGCAAAACAGAATTCTTACGTTTTCTTCCATTCAGTCTTCCAGATTTTATTCTGAAGGGATTCTTCAATATAAAATATTTTTCTTAGGAATGAACAACTCTTACAGATACTGTGTTTCTATGTTCTGTGTTCTGAAGATGATTTCTGCTGTTTTTTAAAGCAGTGGTATGCCTACGCCACAAAGACTGGTCCTGAAATTAGAGTCTGTTCAGACTTAGGTTTGCAGTTTAGTTGTAAAACCTGAATGAGGATCCTGATCCAACTTCAAGCAGTGTAAATTAAGACCAAGTGAACAAATTTAGATCCTGTGGAAAACTCAACCTAAATTTAAGCTGAATGTTATTTGTATATACATAAACACATCCTTCATCTAGAACACAGCCTAAAAATATCCACATGAGACCCTGTTAAAACTAAAAGTCTTCACCTTGGCCAGAATCATGTAATTTATTTAAATTTTTTTGATAAATTAATCCTTTTTCATTTGTTCAGTACTACTGAGTGCAGTGTGATTTTCTCTAGCCTGTCTGAAAAAAGGTGGGTTTTATCTTCATAGAATTATTGCAAACAGGGCTTTATAAATATCTAACATTTCAAACTCAGGTTCAGTGGACTGAGTATGACTAATTATAGAGGTCTCATGGCATTATATCTATTTCTTGATATTCCTGGGATGGATATTTGAGTCTACATGTTTGTGAATTAACCATATCTACGTTCTCAAGTTTTAAAGAACAAGAAAGACTCTTCCCATCTGTGAGCCCACTGGAACAATGGTTCAGATGGTTTTGTTTGCCTAATTAACTTAGCAAAGAACACAGATGGACAGAGCTTCAGAGAAAGAACCCCCTGTCACCTGTTTATATGAGAGAGGGAGATCAAATAGGGCTATCAAGTGAGTGTCATTTGTGCATGTTTTTATCCAGGAACTCCTCTCATTTTCCAAAGCACTATTACTTTTTGCAAACTCAGATTTTTCAGACTTTTAGGCAGACTGATGTAAAAAAAAGAAAAGAGAGTGGAAAGGGCTGTTAGAGGTAATCTTGATAACAATGACACAGCT
The DNA here is from genome assembly GCF_001431845.1 of Calidris pugnax. Lineage (NCBI taxonomy): Eukaryota > Metazoa > Chordata > Aves > Charadriiformes > Scolopacidae > Calidris > Calidris pugnax. Next base: position 15,806,643 of record NW_015094509.1, read on the forward strand.
GATGTATCTCAGAAATTTGGGATCTGGGTGCTTAGACAACTCAGTAAAATTAAGCAAACTCTTACAGTTTTTCTTTCAAGCATTACATGAAATTGAAATTATAGCACACTGAAGACAGAGGACGATGATGGTACTAGGTAACATTTCCCAAGAGATCTGAGACAGGTTGGCTGAATACGTTGCTCATTTGGGAACTGAATACCAAACTGTGATATGAGAACAATTTTCGGGATGAGAGAGATGTAAATGGTCTGGTACTGGACTGTTTATCTACTAAATATTCATGCCAGCTGCTGGCAAACCAAGCTAATAGTTTCCTCACCTTCTCCCTCTCCAAGATACTACAACTATTTTATTTATCATGGATCCACATGCAATAATGATGTGTTTCATTTTCTAATAATGTCATTCTCCTTGTTTCATATACAGAATCAGAATTCACCTCACCTGGCTCTAACAACAAAGTTAAGAACCTAGGGGAACATTCCCAAAGGCTAACTGTAGCCTAGTGATTTTAATCTCCCTCCAGTTCCTCTGTAATTGATGAAGACAATTAGGCATTTATCCCAAAGGAGAGAGGTGGGGAGACCTAACTACTAAGGGTACCAGAGAATGTAGTTAGTGATTTGAAAAATTCCAGCTGGGGAATCAAGTCAATTAAGGTTAGTTCTAAGAAGAAAAGCTACCTATTTGAACTTAGTTCACTGACTATATGGAAAAACTGTTGAGTAATACTGTAAGATAATGAATTTTGAAAGAATATGAATCAATAAATTTATCAATTAAAACCTGATAAAACTGTTTTGTTTTATTTTGATTACCCCTGTATCCACGGCTTAGGACTAATCTTTTTTTTAGAATAAAAAAAATTAATAAATAGCTAACTTTTACTGGAAACAGACCATCCAGTGAACTGAAGAACTTCGTCTAAACTGTGTTTATTTTGTTGCCTTCTCATTTTGTCATGGTTTCTGTAGTAAATTTTAGATCATTTTATTGGATTATTTTCTTCTGTTTCTTGTTCCTTCTCTTCCTCTGTAGTAAGGGAAATGGAATACAGGAAAATATGGCCTTGGAGCACATTTTTGGGGGCTGGTTTGAAATCATGTGCACTTAGTTAATACTGTGACTTTCATTACTTTCCAGCAACATTTCACTTTTCATTTTAAGATTTCCTTCCAGGATGAATCACAGGGCTTTTACTTATAAAACCAAAAATATATTGCCAAATGACTGGAAACACTGAGGAGTATGTTTTTAGCAAAGGAGCTACTAAATAAAAGTGACCCATGTATTTGTCATAATATCAGTATTATTTGTCACAATAAGAGACATAATGGGTGAGATTTTATGAGAATATAAAAGAGGTAATGTTGTATTATTGCCATTATTAAACCTACTCTGGCATTCTGCTTCCATAAGCAGCTGCCTATACTTGATGCTTCAAATAACAGCTAAAGCCATCATAAAGCACCTGTCCGTTGTTTAATGTCATAATGAGAGAAGAAAAGTTCTTTCCTAACTCCCACAGATTATCAATTTATGCCCTGAAGCATACAATTTTATTGTAATTATGTTAGCTTGCACAGTTGTAACTGTTATTAATGACCATAAAACTGTAGCTTTGCCATGTAAATATATTGGAGAAAGAAATAGGACAATGTAAAAGGTAACTAACCTTGACTTCAGTAGGAGCTGCAGGAGCCCAGCAACCAGGTCATTTACTGAAGTGTTGAAAATACGGTTTTGGTACTAGGAAGTAGATATCTAATGCGAGGAGGAGGAGAGAGAAGGCCACATTCTTATGAGTCATTACAATTTTATGGATTGTGAGTAGGTCATCTAAAGGTTTGCACAGAAAATGTGGAATGGCTGACATACTTTGAAATTGCCAGAAGGTTTTGGTGATGGCAATCTAAATAAAGAGGGATGAACTGACTGGATAGTTTAGCTGAAAAAAGAAAACCTTCTCCAAGTTATTTTTTTTGTTTTGTTTTTGGTTTTTTTTGTTCTTGGGTGTGTATTGTTAGTTAGTTTTAGTTTTGGTTGGTTTTGTGGTTTTTTTCCTAGCCTTATGTCATCTTTAGTCATAGTTTTAGATCAAGAGGAGAGAAACAGTACTCTGTTGCCTCTAAAAATCATTCTGGAAGAAAAATGGGTATAGTGGTATAGATAAAAATTTAGAACTTAAAAGCTGAAAATTATATTGGAGCCTACGCAGAAAAGGATCCTTGAAACAGTTGGAAAATGACTAAATGGAAATTCCTGTCCAAAAGTTCCAATAAAATGCAATTAGAGGGTGAATGGAGACTTAGCATTATAACGGAAAAATTCTGAAGACTAATATAGACATGCATAAATGTCTATTATGTAGTTAAGCAGATTGTCAACAGCAAAAGATTTTATCCATAAGATACATCCTGAAAGGATTGAAAGAATAGAGGAGTTTAAGCATTTTTTTTTCTTTATTCTTTATATTCAGATTTCCCAGCATGGTTCATTGTTCCTATTTTCGATCCATTTCAGTATGCAAATGTGCCACATTGCAAAGACTAAGCATATTATACAATTTAGGAGTTAAATATTTTGCATTTAACATTGTGGAAAAAACCCACAACTGTTGATTGTTAATAGGTGGAAATGTGTGATGCTCTATGTCTTTCCATTCTAAGTTATGTTAGCACAGTTACAATTTTCCTGTAGAGTAATTGTGACTAAGTGAATAAAATGTCAGTTGGGATAATTAAATAAGTGTAGCAAGATGGTGCCTAAAATGAAATGCAGAACTAGCAACTGCATTACAATATTTATGTTTGCTTCAGTCTTTGACTTGCACAGATTTTAATAATATTAAAGAAAAGCACCCTGTATTTTTACTTTCTGAGTAGATGCTTCAGGAGGGGTCTATCAGTGCTTGCTTGGAGTACCAGGTTCTGAATACATGTAATTTCAAGAAGGTTAGATGTTTTTCTTGGGAAGCTATCCTCTAGTCCTGCAAGAAGAACAAGAATGTCTTTGTATCAAGGAAACAGAACCAACTTGTTTCTCCTCTAAGGATGCCAGCCTTACAGCTCAAGACTATCAGTAAACAAGTAATGCAAAATTCTTTTGCACTGTGTCTCCAGTAACTGAATATATGATGCTGTACCCATATAGAAAGTGTTTTTGTTTTAAAATCAGTCTCTCTTACTACTGCTGAATGAAGAAGGATTTGTTTTGGCAATATATATGCAACATTGTTACATGCAGAAAACAACTAATTCGTAACTCATATAAATACATGGCCATTGATATCACAAAATTGCTATACACATATTGCACTATATTACTATAATAAACTGTTATACTCTATGTTACATATGTTTCTGAGTTCTATTGTTGTACAGAGACAATTATCAATACGTTTTGAATGAGAATGAATGTAACCAAATTATCACAAGACTGTAGCAGTCACATCTGACCTTGGTTGGAATTCTCCCACCTCAAAAGTATTAGCAGAGATGTTGAAGGTTCAGGAGGCTCTAAGGCTATTCTTGCAAATGACTTTTTCCTGATATAGTCGTGTCGCGCCCTCATGAATAACCTATATGCGACACTGTAGGCAGAGCTGTCTTTAAATTTTAGGTAGAAGACTACAAGAGATTTCAACAGAAAATAGATGGGTGATTAACAACATACTTGAGAAACTCACATGGAGACTGATCACTCACATCTCATGCTGCACTGTTGCCTGTGTAAGCACTGCCATAAAAAGGATTTCGGGATGTAGCTTAGCATTTGCTCTGCAATTTTTCGATTGTGTTTATCTAACCAGGCTACTTGCCTTTAAAGATTGGCTGTTAAATATGAATGCAAAGACTCACCACAACTCTATAAGAGGCTTACTTCCGCCCATTCTATTGCAGGAGAAGATAGCAAAGATAAGATAAATGAGGGTGGTGAATAAGAGCTGTTTATATCCTCTTCTATTTCTGTCACTCTGTCCATATTTATTCTACTCACCACCCTTCTTTTGTTGCTCTCCAAAAAGAGAAATGTTACTTTTTCATTTAGCTCAGATTTTCTTGCTCTCTCACTGGCAATGTGATACCATCATATAGACACAGTTTAATAAGGAAGATCAAAAAATGAGAAGATCTTTTTGGTAATCTCTGCCCATCGTTATTTTCTTCATTGTCAGTTAACGGGGTTAATTAGAAATTTCAAGCATTAGAAAATGCAAATGTCTAGGTAATTTTGCAGTATAAATTAAATCTTTTCATACTCTTTGATTTCTTTAAGTAGAGACCTGTTCTTCACACTGGAGAAAAGTAGATTTATCAAAAGAATTTCACAAGCAGTGACATTTGCAGTGCAACACAATACTTAGTTACCTTGGCTAACATGACACATTTCTACTGAGGAGATGTTGAAATACAAAAATCTTATCAAATGCTGTGAAAAATCTCAACTCTCATCAGAAAGAATAATCTGCTGCAAGAGTTGAAACATACTTGTGTAAGTTCCTTGTATAAAGGTTCTTGTATAAGTTTATACAAGAAACATACTGATGATCATTTTAGATTGAAATGTGAGGAACTTTTCAGCAGCTGTCTCTTGAGCCCTATTAGGTTTACATTACCAACAGATGTCCCAAACAGTTTGCTAAAAGATATTTGGAAGCAAGTCATGAACATTTATCTCCTTATAGAAATCCAACACAGTATACCAAGCACAATATACAAAAGAGAGAAATGTATATATTCATGTATTGGACGCTGATCGAAGTAATGTATACAATGAAGATCTTCACTGGGAGTTGCTTGCAACACATTGTTTCAAAAGGAAAAATTGTGCCTGCCAATGCTTTTTGAAATTACATTTTAAAGAGGATTCAGGAAAAAACAACAAAAAAAATAGTTTTCTGTTATTTCACAAAATTTTGAACTCTATGTCCAATTACTTTCCAGACATCTCATCACAGTTATTTCATTTAACTTTAGTCTATTCTTTCATTTATGTAACTCAAGTATGATTGTGAGGGGAAGAAACTCTGTGCAAATGTGGGTTGACTGGAAAAGGACAAGATCTATGGTTACCACTCATTTGTTCCAGTGCAAACATTATTTATACTAGCTAGAATTCTTGGGGTTTCGGAATAGAACATATAAAGTTACCTGTGTAATTTGAATAAAGAGAAATGTGGCACTTAATGTACCATGAATAATGAATTCATTATAACCAAAACTTCAATCATGCACCCTTTGCTACTTGAACGCATATAAAAGCAAGTATATGGGCTACTGGGAGGAATTTAGAACTCTTACTTTCTTGGGACCACAGACTAATTTGTACCAAGACTAATTTGTACCAAGACTTCTCAGAGACTTAATTTGTATTTTCTTTTCCAGCGGAACAAAGGAATTAATATTTTGCATCCATTATCCAAATTAGGTATTATAGAAGCTTTTCACCACAGTCACAAGTGACAGAAATAGATAGGATTAAATTTTTTAAAATCTATTTTTCCAAGCAGGAGGAATAAAACTAGTAAGATTCTGAGCAGACACTGAAACATCATTAAAAATATGGGATTTCTAAGAAGTAACAAAATAAGGCTTCCCTTGCCCCTCCCCTGACCCCACCCCAGCTTCAGTTTTCTGTAGAGCCTGGAGATAAGTCTGCAAAAATGTACTCCTCATTTCTATGACAACTAACCACTGACAACTATTTTAGGACACTAAATATTCAGAAACACTCACTAATCATGAATGAGAAGTATCATAGGGCAAATGGTAAGGGCGAATAAGATATGGAAGGGATACTTGTTCAGGAAACATTTATAGTATCAGTGGAGAAATCAAAGTGAAAAACAAACAAACAAACAAAGATGCTTGCTGTACAGCCTTTGCTTACTATTCCTATCAATATACAGTTAAATTAACATTGTTACTGGCAATGGGGTTGGGTGTGGTTTTTTAAAATTAATTTTATATTCTTTTTTTCCCTTCCTTCCTTTTTCTCTTTTTCCTTATGGTTTTCCTAGTTTTAAAACTCATCCTGCTTTGTGTCTGGTGCTGGTGATGATTGTTAGTTATTTTAAGAGGAAGATGACAAACCATACATTTCCTGCTGCCAGTGACACCTGACAAAATTATTACAAAGCAAGATACTATAGGAAACTGAGGGTCTAAATTTCTGGTTGCGAACACAATCTTTATTTCAAAAAGATTATTTAGATAGGAACTGTAGTGTTATTGCACAGTTTTCATGTATATTGGCAAATAATTTTCATGCTGGAATAATCACTCTGACATGAAAGAGTCTCCTCACACCAGAGAACACTCACCAATGAAACCAGGGAGCCTTAGGTTCAATTGTGATTTGTTTCTGTAGAAACAATTAATCTATGAAAACCTAGCTTACTTCTCCAAAACCACATTCTCTTTGAGATAATGTTTTTACCCTTTGCTTGTATTCAATTTGCTCAGATAAAATTTAATAGTAGCATGCTGCATGGAAATAATTTCATAAATTGCTTTTGAATTATTTGAGGCTTTCTTTGTTTGGGAGGTTTGTTTTTTTGCTTTTTTTGAAAAATGAAAATAACATTGTCATTATTCCTGAGCGTTATTTGCTTTTTATTCATATACATTTTGTGAGAATATAATTTAGAGACATCAGATTGGAATGCTGTCAACCATGAATATTTCAGAACTAGAATATTCATGGCATGGAGGAGGATAATGCGGTTGGCCAGAAAGCCAACTGCATCCTGGGCTGCATTAAAAGAAGTGTGGGCAGCAGGTCAAAATAATTGATTCTACCCCTCTACTCTGCTCTTGTGACACCCCACCTGGAGTACTGCATCAAGGTCTGGAGCCCCAAGTGCAAGATGGACATGGACCTGTTGGAGCAAGTCCAGAGGAGGGCCATGAAGGTGATCAGAGGGTTGGAGCACCTCTCCTATGAAGACAGGCTGAGAGAGTTGGAGTTGTTCAGCCTGGAAAAGAGAAGGCTTTGCGGAGACCTTGTTGTGATGCTTCAGTACTTAAATGGGGCCTACAGGAAAGATGGGGACAAACTTTTTAGCAAGGCCTGTTGCGATAGGACTGGAGGTAATAGTTTTAAACTAAAAGAGGGAAGATTTAGACTAGGAAGAATTTTTTTACTATGAGGGTGGTGAAACACTGGACCAGGTTGCCCAGAGAGGTGGTAGATGCCTCATGACTGGAAACGTTCAAAGTCAGGTTGAATAGGGCTCTGAGCAACCTGATCTAGTTGAAGATGTCCCTGGTCATTGCAGGGAGGAATCTGGACAAGATGAACATTAAAGGTGCCTTCCAACCCAAAGTATTCTATGATTCACTTAGTCATCACGAGATGAAGCTTTTTCTGTTTGCTGCTTCTTATGAGTCTTAAATTTCATCATCTCATTTTTTTTTCTGTGAAAGCATCAACAATATTTTACTATTAATTTAAACACATACTGAGATTCTATAATAATATTTTTCCCAGAATTGGATTTTAAAGCAAAAAAGACACCAACCAACCACAACATATAATAAGGCTCGTGCTTAAGAAAGAAGATATAGCAATCTGTAGATCAGAGGAGAGAAACCAAATTAGAACCAAGAATAATACAATTAATACTCTATGGTGTTAATACTGAAAAAAAATATAAATAGTTAAATCTACAAAGCATTTGCATTCAAATCCATCTCTGTCCCAGGCTGAATATGTTATCTTGGTTTTTCCTCCCCATGTAGCAAAGAGAGTATCTGTGGCGTTCTGTGACCGCAAGTTGGAAGAACATCATTTTTCTTACAGAAATTACGTGGGGAAATATTATGAAGGGCAGCCTAGACAGCCTAGCCAAGACAGCAAAAGCCATTGGAGGATAGTGATGGCTTTCATATAGTCAATTAACACCACACACTTTAGAGACATTTGGAATGACAGAGAAGTAGAAAATTATGTCCAAAGCACGAAATTCAGAAATAATCTATTACCTATTTGCATATTAATTTGCACAGAAAAAAAACCCCAAATAAATTAAAATTTATGAATACTTTGTAGGAAATTCAAATGAGATGAAACTGATATATTGAAAAATAAATTACAACTGTTGTATTTAAAAATGTCAAAATTTCTTTGAAGACCTATGGTTTCCAGAATCTTACCTTCATAACATCATGCAAATACTATGCCTTTGAAGCAATGTCATTCATGGATGTATTGTTGAATGCTTTTTTATTCTGAGATTTTTTTTGTTGAGTGCTGAACTCTTGCTGAAAAAACATCTGTGTGGGGTTTTTTATCATTTCAAGATTTCCCTACAAAAAGTAATCTGAGACTAAGAATGTTGAGACAGTTGGATAGTTTGACTCTGGACGTGGCAGTACAGCCATGCTTTGTAGTCCTCCACAGGACTGGTACCATCCTGTGCAACTCAGAATGAATATAGATCATTAATATGTATTTAATTATTAAACTGGAATGTCACAGACTGCTTAAAATAATTCACCTGACTGGAATACAATGATAATTGTGTATAGTTTTCTGGAAAAGAAAGGCAACAAAAGAGGGACTATCTCAGCCTTGTAACAAAGAAAAAATTCTGCCACTGGAACTGTAAATGGAGCTCTCTGAAACGTTTGGGGTAATGATTCAAGGGCAAAAGGAACAGGATCGTTACCGTTACAGCAGTCTACATAGACCACTAAGCTTGGAAGATCATATGAATCAGGTTTTTTGTGAGCAACCTCACATAACTACAGATATACATAATAGAGACCGTTGCATGTGAGCTGGTAATTCTAAGCTATTTCCCTGGGAGTAGAAGAATACTGTTACTCACTCTCTGCTGAAGTTTAGGATATGCTGAATTACATTCACTACATATATATATACATATCCATAGACACATACACACACATATACATATATACATATACAGAAAAGTATAGTCATAGTAGACATTTGCATGTGGTAAAATGAATTAATCCTTCCCAAAATACAGTAACATATCACTAGGCTGACTTTTAACTGAGTGCAAAAACAAGAAGGCATACAGAGAGCAAAGAAGTTTGTTTACTAATAATGGTTCCACTATTATCAGAGTAGGAATCCATTGGCAGATGATAAGAAGGCTGACATGCTTAGTACTTTTTTTTGTATAATTCTTTACTAAAATACCAGCTGCAAAATACCTAGAAGTAAATATAGTTAAAATCAACAGCAAAAGAGTATTTCAGCTTTGAAAAAATCAAGAATAGGCTAGAGGTTACTTATCTAAGTTAGGTGTTCTCTCTCATATTGTAAGACTGATGTTTTTTATTCTATGTAGCCACAAAATTGACTGGTGAAAATAGAGCACAAGTAGTAGTTATTTTGAGAATTTATGGATCAAAGACGAGAAAGGCAACTGTTGTGCTACATTAAAAAAATGTGGAAAAGGAGGAGCCACGGAATTATGTGTCTGACAGCTTTACTTTAATTTCCAAATAGTGACTGGAACAAATAATCTAGCAACCCTGAAGCAGCTGGAAATAAAAGAGAGGAGAGGAATAACCAAAAAAGTTTAGTTGAGAACAAATCACCACAAAACAACCTAACTGAATTCTGCAATAGGATAATAGGACTTGTAGACAGAATAGAAGTACTAGAGTCATATAACGTGGCTTTTAAGGTCTTTTGACATTGTGCCTCATGATAATACTGGATTGATAAAGCTGAGAAAAAAATGTTAGAATAAAAACGCTTAAGGGTAGAATTCCAGCAAATTTGGCAAGGAAATTATGCCTGTGTTGTCATCCTGAATTAACTGCCAAAATGATGGGGTTTTGCAGGGATCAGTAAGTACAACAAAGCACTAAAAATCCTGTTTAGGAATGAGTTGGATTTTTCTCAATGGATCTTCAAGATTGGATTAAAAAGTGTGTCACAAGTTCTAAATATATATAATCTGAATAAATAGAATAGAATAGAATAGAATAGAATAGAATAGAATAGAATAGAATAGAATAGAACGTCCTGCTGGAAGCAGGTGAAACGACTGGATAATCTCTTGAGATTCCTGCCAGGTCTGCGATTCTTTGTTCCTTTCTGCATGTAAATGTATGTGAGAATATGTGGTCATTTGTTGACATCCAGATTTTATTTGTCTCTTCCTTTATGTGGTTAACAGTTTTATCATCAGTGAGATTATTTGCAAAGTGGATCCAGAATTACATTGCTGCAGTTTTTGTAAATACATCTAATTGTTGGTTAAAGATAATGTGTGATTCAGCACTTGCAGGCAATTCCTGTGTCAAAGGCAGATGTAGATATTTAGTTATATGGATAGTTAATTACTCAGACATAAAATACAAAACAGCAGTCTACTGTTTCCATGAACACTACTATTTATAGAAATCAGGAAAAGATGGACTTTTTAGAGAGAATTTGAAGCTTTAATGCTGGATTGCATTGTGAGGAGCTTTTAGGATTATGTGTATGTTCTATAGTATTTACTAAACTCCAAAGTTAGGTTTGAATTTTAACACTACAAAGAGTTTGAAGCCTAATTCTAGGGAAGGTTCAAATGATGCTCTGTGCCTCTAACTGCACCATATGGTCTAAATGCTGAGTATTTTATAAACATGCCTGAGACAGCTCTAAATTAGGTCATGGCTAAAACAGCAAAATCAAAGTCAAATTTGGGTCAAAAGGACCTGCTTGTCCTTTCTGTGTTACACAGAAATAATTCAATGCATAAATCATGTACATCTGCATAGATGTCTAATTTGTGAATCATGTTTTTGTCATTAAAATTTCATATGTTGAGTAAAGCTACAGTCACCATCAGTATCAAGTTATACTTTAAACAGAGGAAAAAGATGTCCTACTTAGAAAAATATATTATGTAGGCATAAGTATTAAATCCATAGTTAATAGGTCCTTAAGGTTTTTTGAGATCTTTCAGCTGAAGCTGGATTAAAATTCCCATGTTCTGCAGTTCAGTGACTAAATTCGTTCTCTGCATCTGTTGTTATTACTTCTCGCTGGGTAATGGAGTTTTCTGCAATATTGTATATTAATCCAGAATAGTCATATATTACATTATACATATTTAATAGCTGTTAGCATTGTAAAACATGTTAATTTTTTTCCTCAGAGCCTCTTAATCTTTTGATGAATATCACCAGTATGATACAAAATTGATGGATCTCTGCAGACCCAGAAACGTGGGACAATCAACTGCACAGGATTTCTAACATCTCAAGAATATATCTGCATAAAGCTCGGTTTCTTAAGAAAGCTTGTCTTAAAATGTTTTGGAGCAGTTTTTCTTAAAGGTAGTATTCAGCTCACCAAAAAGTTAGATTATTTAGAAGTTACAAATCCAATGAAACCATATGCCTATGATTTATGGAAAAAGAGAGATGCCACTGGGGAGATAAAATGCATTTCTACAGCTGAGTCAATGCAGACCATGGCACTATCCAATGTGTCTGGCTGTGTTGTATCCGTAACACTCCCCTTAAGGGATGTACTGGCTCCTTTAATTTCCATACATACCAAGATTTTTACATTTTCACATTTTCAGGGGAAGGAGAACCTAGACTGACCCTGGCACAGCCAGGGAGTACTGAGGTGCTAAAAAAACACTATTCAATAAAACTGAGGCGTACTTGTATAACTATAGGAAGCTGATCTCAGTAGGTTCTCAGATCTTTCTGGTGCCTGTAGATCTAGGCCTAAAGTAGTCAGGTAATCATATAAAAAATATTTTTGGTTATGCTTTGCATTTTTTCCCAAATCTTAAATATATTTCACAATCTGTTCATGTCCTAACAATTCACTTAGCTAAATCATTGAGGAAAACAAGTGTATCAGGATATCAAGCCCTTTGTTCCGTTTCAATTTCACTGATAATTCTTTATAAGGGTGGAAAAACATTGAATTTGTCATTCACTTCAATTTAGATTAGCAACAAATTAAGCCTGTGATGGCTTGGAAAGATGATCTGGAAGATTCCTATGTTTTTGCAGTACATTAATGTTAAGTTGCTTTTGTTAGTTCTCGGAAAGAAGTTTTGTAAAGCAATGACTCATGAATCTTGACTGCACTCAGTGATTTCAGTAAGAAGTCAATACAGCATTTATTTCACATTTATATCAAAATATAGTACCGTTCAAACTGCTTAGAAGAGATATGTCTATATTCTAATTTGTAGGCAACTCTTTTCTTCAGAAATCTACACTAGTTTTAATACATAACATTTTTTATGCTATGAGTAAACTAAATCAGAATGATCATTTTTTAAAAAAAGATTAAAATGTAATCTGACATGATGTGATATATGCTAATGAATAAAGATAATTAAAATTCAGATAAGATGAAAAATAAAGTGAAACAAATATAATACAAATATTTTTTCAAGTTATCTTTTCTCACAAAACTGTTTACATTGCAAACATTTTCTGTTTCTTACACTTTTTACTATTGCTTTTCAAGACATTCTTAGTGAAATTTTTGAGAGCATTATCAGAATTTCCTCATTAAAATTTTTGTTTACATTATTTTTAATAAACAAAAATTCATTAAAATACGTTTGAGAAATAGATTAAGCGTTGTGGACAACAATGCAAAAAGCTTTATATAACTTTCAAAACCAAAATGTAGTCTTCAAATATTCAGAATATTTGTGTTACTTTCAATAAGTTCTTGCCAAAAAGTATTTAATCAAACTTGTACACAATGGATCAAAATCCAATATTCTTTCTTGCCCCAGTATCATGTGTTATGGCTAATACAGTGGGTTGTGCAATGTATGCATTATCATTTATAACCAATATTCCTAAAGTTTTTAACATATATTTCTGTGAATAAAGAGAGCAAAGTACATAAATATTGACTACAGCTGATTCATATCATCAGATCTGTCCTAGAGAACAGACAGGAATATGTGAGAGAGGTTAACCATTGGATTATGTGGGCAGACTGTATTTTTTTTAAAGGTAAGAGAATAAGGTTTTGGTAGTTTATTTGGAAAATTAACATACTTAGTGATTTGAATGCAGTATAATTGTACTAAGACTAAATCTTTTTTTTGGTAAAGTGTTGCTGAATTTATTTATTTTTTCTTCTAGAGACTATTTATAATATGTCTTCATTAAAAATCACAGTATAATTTTGATTTTGGATGATCCCAAACAAATTTATCTTCATATAATGTTTTTTTTTTTTAAAAAGGTCCTTATAAACTTAGAATTTTAATACACTAAATTATTTTAGCAGAAATCAAAGTTTTATTAATGAATTCAATATCTTAGAATAATAGAACAGCCCAGGTTGGAAGGGACTTCGAAAGATCATCTGGTCCAACCTTTTGTGGGAAAGGGAGCCTAGGTGAGATTATCTAGCACTCTGTCCAATTGTGTCTTGAAAACCTCCAGTGATGGGGACTCTACTGTGTCCCTGAGGAGGTTGTTCCAGTTATTGATTGTTCTCACTGTAAAAAAAAATATCTTCCATATATCAAGGATATATGAACTCCTGGTACAATTTGTACCCATTGCTTCAGGTCTTTTCCATGAGGATTCTTGTGAAGAGAGAGACTCCTTTGTGTAACTGTTCTGTAAGTACAGGAATAGTGTTATAAGCTCCCCCCAAGCCTTCTCTTCTCCAGGGAAAGACAACCTAACATCTTCAGTTGTTCCCCATAGGGCAGATTTTCCAGCCCTTTGATCATCTTCATGGCCCACCTTCAGACATCCACTGGTCTGCCCCCATCTTTTTGAATTGTGGGGACCAGAACAGGACACAGTACTTCAGATGTTGCTTGACAAGCTCTGAATAAAGTGGGATGATCACATCTTTATCTCTGCTAATAATGCTTTTGCAGATGCAGCCCAAGATCCACTTCAACTGCACTGCTGACTCATGTTCAGTTTGTTGTCCACCAGGAACCCCAGGTCCCTTTCAGCAAAGCGGCTCCCAAACCACAGAGATCCTAACTTTCATTACTGCTTCCCAGGTGCAGGACCTTATACTTGTCTTTGTTAAACTTCATACAGTTCTTTCTAGCCTGCTCTTCTAGCCTATCCAGGTCTCTTTGTAAGATGACTCTCCCTTCTGACACGTCCATCGCACCACCTATTTTCGTGTCATCAGCAAACTTGGTGAGAGATAATAAGGCTGAATGCTTATTTTTCCATTTTAAGTACACCAAGAAGTTTGTTGCTAAGCTAGGGTGGTCTCTTGTTCTGCTTTCTCCCTTTTCCTTTGTAAAGGATGGACTGGTTTTGTGCTTCAGGAGACTATTCTTGAATAACTCCCAAGTACTCACAAGCTCCTTTGCCCTCCTTGGATGTTTCCCATAGAATCCCTCACAGTTGGGCTCTGAGCGTATTGAAGTTGGCTCTTATAAAGTCCAAGGTCGTCTAAATCCTCTGGTCTTCACTGTGCTCAGCAGGATTTTAAACTGCACACTGTTATAATTTCTGTATCCAAGGCTACCATTGATAGTTGCTACTAGTTGCCAAGTAAGCCTTCTCAGTCTGTGAGCAGTAAATCTAGCTGTTCCAAGTCAACATGTCCAGCATTTGTAGCAGAATGCAGTTCTCAATGCATTCTAGGAACCTGATGTACAACTTGTACACCACTGAGTAATTGAAATTACCCATGAAGACCAAGTTCTGCTTGCCCAAGACTTACTTGAGCAGACAAAGTAAAGTTTTGTTGGCCTTGTCATCCTAATTGTTAGGTTTGTAACAGCTACCTATCATAAGATCCCCCTTGGTGACAATGCCTCTAATCTTAATTCAAGGCCATTCATTTGATAGAACTTTTGTGGTCTCCATAGCTCATCTGCCTACACTCAAATTTCTCTTTTACATAAAGTGCAACTCCTCCTCCTCTTCTTCTCTTTCTTATCCTTCTGAAAGAGTTTGTAGTGATCCATTCTGGTCTTCCAGTCATGTAAGTTTTCCCACCAAGTTTCTGTGATTCCTATGACACCGTAACTCTCAAACTGGGCACAGAGCTCCAGTTCCTCCTGTTTGTTGCCTAGACTACCTGCATCGGTATACATGCATTTGAGGTTGTATGTTGGGAAACATTCCTTACTACTCTGGAAGGTACATCTGCACAGAAGGAAATTCTCAATTGTCAGTTAAAAGGAGATGCTGTTTAGAAATGAAAGATACATGTCTACAAAAGGGCCCAGTTTGACTTGGCCATCAGACAAATGTTCAGGTGATGCACATGAAGTGGAGACCAATACTCTGATAAGACTAAAATGCCCAGCTATGGTGGGTATTGCTAGTGCATATACGTATATATTTATACTGGAAGACTTTCCTGAACACTGTTCCAGTCGAGGAACAGGATCAAGCCATTTGTGCTGCTCATGTTTATGTGAATGCTCTGTGTTTCTGTAGGTGCTGGTAAAGCACTGTGCAGCCAGTGTTGTCCGCACAGCCAGCCGTGCACACACAGGGTGTGTGTATGCGTGGCAGGGTACGTGTAGCAGGGGGTGTGTGTGTTGTGTGTGTTCCTATTGGGGAGCACGTTCTTAGCCTTGCTGCTGGCTGGACTCAGGGAACAGAGAGCCACAGCAGCCTCTCCTCTAGCAGGCTACCCAATTCAGCAACCTCTAATATGGAATATGAATCCTCAGATTGATTTCATGCATGCTGCTGGTAAGAAAAAGGGTATTTTTCTACTGCAGGTGAATCTGCTATGAAGCAGGGGTAGATGTGTCCTTTAGGAATAAATGAGTGGTTTAGTTGATCTTTCTGTTTTACTTCCTGTTTACTTTTTTGCCTAGTTGCTATTTTCATTCACAAAATAGTTTGCCAAAATAGTTTATTTATTGCTCACTGGACTGGCTTATCTTACTATGGAGTTAAACTATTTAAAATAATGTAGGGATCAAAGCTTGTTTGCTTTATACAGGCACCACTTCAGCAAAGTAAACGTTTGAATGTAAGAAGCTTTAGTTTTCACTGGGGTCTTGTAACAGGAATATAGATTTTCAGCAATCTTTTTCTCTGTTACACCCTAAAATACTGAAAGTCATTAAACAGTAAAGATTCTTGCTGGTGTAAGTACAGCACATCTTTACATTTATCACTGAGGGCAATTCTGGGTGGCCAGACTATGACAATCAAATTACTCAGATATTACTACATATTACATGTAGCAATTACCAAAACTAAAACAAACAAAAAAAGAAAACTGTTGCTTCTGGGAGTGCTAAATAGATTGAGAATGCCATTGTTATTGTTGTTGTTATTATTATGTCAATAGGAAAAGAGGTTATTTGGGGGTTGGCCTAAACTCTTTTCTCCAAAGGTAGAGAAACTGCTTTTTAGAGTTAGGGATTTAGTAAACAAAACAAAGCAAACAGACAGATAAAAATAATTTAGAAAGAAGCTTCTGAGAGGAATTCATACCTATCATCACCTACTCCATGAAAGAAAAGAGTATTTAGTAGGAACATGGAGGATATAAACTCAAATCCTTTATTTGTCCAAGGAAACATGGGCTCATGTTACACATAAACCTTCTCTAATGCCCATACTATATAGTATTTTGGGATTTCTCAAGCTTTATAGCATGGAACTAACTATAAATTGCACAAACCAAAATGCAGGAAAAATTCTATGGAGGCTAATTACATTTTGCTGTGTTATTTTTCAAGTTGTCTCACTGTCCTAGTTCATTTTGTGAAGCTGTTCACGCACTCGTGGGTGTAGCACAAAGGTACCACAGAGGAGATATGAAGATAAGACATGGCTAACAACTAGAGGAAATGCAGGTGCTTAAGTCATATTGAAGTGCTGAGGAATGAGATATGTAACTACGTTAAATCTAAATATTGAAGCTGTAGCTACTGGTGTCAGTGGCTTTTTATTTAGCATTCTGGTTTTTGTTAATCATATTCTTCAGTTTTTCACTAGTCCTAGACATAAAATAACAAGGACACTGGCAATTAAAATGAGTTTTAAGGTGAGTAGAAATTAGTATCTGCCATGGCCATTACAAGTCCCTGTGAATTTAACCCTTCGAGGTTTTTAGTTTGATCTGATGAAAGATCATGATGTTAGAGTAGTCTAATATCAAGAGATCCAGATTGCTTTCACAATTAATTTACTTTTTTTTGTGTATAAGACTAACCAGTCAATGAACTATGTTGTACAAATAAACACTGCAGAAAGCCTCACACATAACTGTACAGAACAGAGTACTCAGAAATGAATGAACAATGTAAGAAAGAAGATATGGAATTCTTCTTACATTGGATTTAAGATCTATCAGAACATAGAAAGATCATAGTGTGTATCTGTTGTAATAGAACTGGGATTTGCCTATTCTGTAAATTTTCTGTGTTTGAGAATATTTAAATAAAACTAAATTCACAATTTGTCAGTTATACAAATAATGACATGTACATTACACTATATGTATAAACAGAGTGGGAAAAAACGTATATTTAGGCCCACACAATATTTTTGTTTGGAAAACAAGGTTTTACTGTATTTTAATCCCCATTCTAATTTTGACTCTTATACCTCTTTGGTTAGTGGGTCTGATTTCATTGTACTGTGGCTTAGTTTTTGTTTCTCTAACTCAATTTCCTGTCTTTAAAATGGTAAAGATAAAATATTGACCTATATATAATTTCTACTGTAAGCTTCATGTACAAATTATGATAAGAAGTACTATTATTTTAGTCAAAATAGGACTTCAGTTAACAAGATAATTTCCCTGACAGCTCAAAGAAGGAAAGTTCTGTTGTTATTTTTTACAATAGCTTTCAGGAAAGGAAAAGAGTAGTGTTGAGTCACTGAGTGACATTTTACCTGAGGACTTTGTGAAAATTAGGAGTAATTAGTTGAAAAGATCTTATCTGAAGTTATGAAAAGATAACTAGAGAAAAATGACATAAATGGATTTTAAGAATAATTAATATTGGGTTGCTCAATTCCGAAAAGGAAGCTAATTTTTATTAGTTTTGCAAGATAGTCTTGCTCCCTTTTGTGTGATATGTTGTTGTCTAGCTCTTACAAAAAGTTAAAATTTTTGTACAAGTTTTATTCTATTTTCTAATACCAGGTTTTTTGTGTGATTCACTAAGGCAATTATTATGTAAGTATGAAAGAATCTCTTTTTCTATAAATTTAACTTGTTCTTGAATCAGCAAATTTATATTTCTCCTACTGTACTACAAGATATATAAAATAATGCCTTAAACTATGGCCTAGTTCCACTGACAGTATAGTAAACTGTATTAATAACTACTATTTTTTGCAGGAAATGTCTTCCTAATCCGAATTTCTTTAAGTAAACTGAATGGGAAATGCTATTAGTTTCTCCTAAGTATAAGAAAAAAACGTCAATAATATGGAAAGGCAAAATTAGCTGCAATTGCAGCCTCAAATTCTGTCTTAAAATAGCATCATATTCCCTTCTCAGAGGTTTTATCCAGGAGACCAGTCTTTTAGAGATCTGGTTGTACCAAGTCATGGTCTCTTCTTGGCCTCATGCCAGAGTTCTCTTCGCTTGTCAGTATATGTAGTTAAGAATTGCAGGAATACTGATATATTACAAAGGGAATATTGCAATCCTGTCCTCTTTCCTGTGGCTGTTTCCAAGTTTTACAGGTCTGACTCATGACTTCCAGTACTTGTGCTCTTAAATTGTTATAATTTTATTTTTTTCCTTCTTTTGCCTATATTTGTCTCTCTTTCATGTGCTGTACCTCAAGCAGGACATTGCCTAGTCCACATATAATTTCTTGCCAGATGGTGGTGTTTGGACTCCTAGCCCCTCTTCTGAGGACATGACTCCAAAACTATGATAAAACTCTGCCAGAATCCTTACAGAGTAACTCAGCAATTTTTTCAGACACCTCATCCTGTCGAGTCACATAATCTTTTCTTATTATCTGTAGTCTTTATTTTTGGTTATAAAATGGATGAGTGAAACTATTTCTAGTAAGAGGGAAATAAATTATTTATAATGCAGTACTTTCTTTTTTCAAGAAGTAATCAACACCATGATAATTTGTGTTTGAGGGAACGAGCAAATTTTTAGGAATCTGTTGTTATCTTTACCATTTACTGGGACTGCAGTGCCATCAGGAAGTGCTATCATGCTAATCAGCATACAAATGGATCTTAAAAAAAGTCTGGGTCCAAAGTAGCCTGGAGTCTGACTCGCTACCCAGGAAAAATTGTTACACAGTACACGAGTAAACAGCCTTTCACGGTCAGAGGTAATGGTATTTGTTCCCTTATTTCTTTCAATATCTAACCCCAGCCTATTTCTGAGCCTGTCCATATATACAAGCACTCGTTGTTAACAGAATTTCACTGTATAACTTTAAATATTTATATTTATACATAAGTATTCATATATTTCCATATAGATGTTTATGAAAGTCATTTATACCTACAGTCCTCGAGGAGCGTTCACAATAGCATATTTAATAATTGAAGACAAGAGATCATAGCTCAGTTAGAATGTATCACTAATCAAGCAATTCATAGCCATCGGCAAGGTAGGAAGTAATGTAGCTTGATGCTGGAAGGACAGCCTCTGAAAATTAAACAGTCTCTCAGTGCTTGGTATTAAAAGTGCTATATAAACGAGTAAAATGTAATATAATTAGGGCAAAACTGAGGTCAAGCATCCTTTAAATTGAGATTAAGCATATTATTCATGACAGTGTAGACATCATTAGACATGTGTAATGTCTATGAAGAGCAATCTATGTGAGAGGATATCAGTAATTGAGCTTGACATCACCAGCCAGCCAATTCAGACCTCCCTTGTGATGCATAAGTTATATAAATCTTCAGAAACATTATTTTGTGCTAGAACTGGAAATGTAAACCTGTGAAATAGCAAGTCAGGGACACAAATCTCTATACATTTGTTTTTATTTTGCAATTGATAAATGGCACACAAAACATGAACAGAAAAGCGGAAGGTAAAAGTTGGAAGGTAAAGAAATAAAGGTAAGCAAGAAGAGGGTGGGAGAAAAGACAATAAAGATGAATGCCTTTCCTAGATACCACAAAACCCAAGTCAGCAATTTCAGGATGAAAGATGAGAGAAGGAAGCATAATGAGAATAAATATGAGAAAAAATACAGTGAAATTCAGTGCCGTTAACTGATGTAAATTAAGCAGTCAGGTATTGTTATAGTATTATCACCAGATGCTATGAAAGTTTAATATTTTATGTAAAATGATAAATATAGCTTTGAGAAAAAATTATGCCTGAGATTTTTGTCCAAAAGAAACTAGACTCAACCTTTTTTTTTTTTTACTATGATAGTGTCACTTTGCTCATAGGCAAATTTTATTGCAGAGGTCTTGTTAATTTGTTGACAGGGTGCTTACGAAGGTGAAAAGGAGCACATATACATGTTGATAAATATATTAAAAAAAAATAATGGCAGGCATTGGAACCGCACACAGGATTTAGCTACATTTAAAATGACACATATAATATGAAAGTCTTTAATTTTCAGCGTGCGTTTCATTGCTTTTTTTTCTTTTCTGTTTCTTTTCTGTATCTATTCTCTTAATTAATATCTAAGTGAATAATTGAAATTGAGTCAGTTTTCAAGTAGCTTTGGAAATACAAAGATGAGATTGCCTGAAACATCATCAACACAATCTGATGGATTTGAGTAAATGCCATGCAGTTGCATCTAACTCATGGATACTGAATAACTGAATAGCTACTTAATGTTTCCATGTTGTAAATGTACTACATCAGCTGGGTACAATATGATAGAGTGCACAACAAAATGTGTCAGGGATGGATGCGCTACAAAACCCTATATGGTTACATGACTTAGTTTACAATAGCAGACAGATCAAGGAGGAGATATATTGCTACTCTTGCAGAACTGTGGGTGAGCTATGTAGCAAACTGCTAATTCCCAGTGAAGACACTGGAAATATGCATATATGTCTATCACACAATACACAGGAAAAAAGGCAGAGCAATGGCAGTAGCACCTGCCACAAAAAATGAAGTCTCTACGTCTTATCTAATTATTCAACCGAACAGCACTCTTTCCAGCCAAGTTGTGTCTGTGAACACATACTTTGCAGACACACTTTGATGATTGATCCTGACGACATATGAAGGGACTTTTACTCCACTGAGTAGAAAAAAGTAGGTGAAGGATATTTACATGACCGTCTTCTAGCCAAATGACCAAGAGCTGCAGAAGGACTCATCATTTGTTATCATAAACTGATAGGCCTGACTAATCTGGTGCCCTTCTACCAGGGAGTGACCGTATTCATAGATAATGGAAGAACAATTGATGTCATTTATGTTGACTTCTGTAAGGCCTTTGACACCTTCCCACACAACATCCTGTTGCTAAATTGAGAGATATGGATTTGGTGGGTGTACTATTTGATGGATAAGGAATTAGCTGGATGGTCACATCCAAAGAGTTCCATTTAATAGCTCATAATCCAAATAAGGATTAATTATGCTGTAAATGGATACCTTTGTACCACTTTCAGATGAGAATTAGACTAATTTTTGATGCAATGATCCAGTCTATAAATGGTAGTATCTTTTGTTTCCTGTCTTACTGATCACACACTGGATAAGTTCAAAAGCTTTTGTTGAGATGCAGAGATTAAACCTTTGCACCGGGAAAATGATTTTCTCAGCCAAGTGAAGTTCCTTGGTAATTCAGATGAGATAATACAGATATTTCATATATTTTCTTTGACTTTGAAAAAAAAAATACAACCAATGCAGAAAATAAAACACCATTCTGACAATATCAAAAGGCACAGGACCATGGAACTCATGCTTGGTTTTGCCCTAGGATTTCTTTTTCATAAACCTTTATTATGACATTGTAAGTTTATAATACTTATTTATAATTACTTGTTGCATAAGACACTTCAAAGGTTTACAATTTATAGTGATCCCTCATGTTCATCTTTTTTCTTTATTTTATTTTTAATGAGCTTAGGATAATTAGAAAGAATGAGCATGGGTGAGATATTTTTAGTCAATGCTTTTACTGATACCTTCTAATGCAAGCTCCAAATAGCTGTATTTTTTTTTAAGAAAAAATTAATCAAAATCCAGATCATACTCAGTTCACATTGCATGTGAAATCAAATGCCTGTAATTTATATGCTTGAATTTCAAATATTCCTTCAATCTTTTTTTTTTTTTTAGGTATCCAAATGCATATTTTAGCTCGTCAATGTTAATTTATGACCAACACATATGGTAGATTGATGTGTATGTGTGTGTGTATGTTTCTCTACCTAGTCCTCAGTGTGTTTCCTTCGCACTATCAACTCTATTTCATATTTCTTTGTAATCTCCTCCCACTATATATGTTTTTTCTCATCTATTCACTCCATCAGGAACAGTTCAGGAATTTCTTCCAAATGTTAAGTAATCAGAATCCATACCTAAGCACAGGCCTTTCAAAGGTGCCTGTCAATGCTTTATCTGACATGTTTCTGCTTAGCCTTCAAATACCAATTCTGATTTTGATACTGTCTTAGTCTTTGATACTGTCTGGATTTTCTTGAAATGTTTTGCTCAGCTATATCTATACAATCTCATTTATATATTTGATTGTGACTGTACCCCTGAAATGAATTTATTACTGTCAATGCTATTGCTACATAAGGAGCACATTAATGTAGAGTTGGAATTTTCTTTTCCAGAGGCCTAACTGCAATTATTCCATGGATGTGTTTCAGAGGCCTTAATCAGATGCTCAGAACCTCAACAAGAAACACAATGTGATGTCATATTTGATATCAAATAGGTGTTATGACTTCGAATCTCTGCTTATTGCCTGATTTGTGTGCCAGGCTGCAAGAATTTTCAGCTTGTCAGAACTTGTACTGCATAAGATGCTGAACTGCATGACATTTTCTATTAATTTCCAGCACAGTACATCCTGCTTGTATGCAGTCCCTTATTATACAAATTTAAGGGTTGTTTTTCAATTATTTAAAGGACATCTGTGCAAACCAAGAATAGGCTTAAAAGAAACAGCACTATCATCTAGTTTAGCAGACCTGCTGCTTTACTATCTAAAGAGCTCATCTTGTTAAGGTCATAGGTTGCCTCCAGTTGCCTCCCTGACCTCCTGCCTTGCTGTAGGGTCAGAAGCATGTCACTTAACTCTTCTGTGCTTACTTGTCAGATGGAAAAAAGAAAGAGAAAGACACAGTCACTGTTATACATGCCATAAGTTTTAAACTTGCATGGAACTTCATAACAATTATGTGCTTTCTTTGTGATTAGGTGATACCTAGTAATCTAATGAAGAATCTGAATGAAAAAATAGTACATCTACTATCTTATTTGCCTTCTAGCAATTAGCTAAATATTTTTGTCAACTAGAGCAGCTTTATAGATCTAACTTACTACTTGCATAACTTGTCAGGCAAGAATAGAAGGATATAGTATTGAGAGAGATGTATATAAAAATGAACTGGAAATGAGGATAACTGGTTGGAGAAGAGGCTGATATGACTAGGCTTCCCTGCTTCTAGTGGGGATACATGTGAATGTACTTTGCATTTGTTCTTCACAGGACAGTGCATGTGGTGAATTTCCATTGAGCATTTCTGGGAAACAATGGATTTACTGTGATGCCAGGCAACGACTGCTTGTTTTAAAGACTAAATAAACATATATATATATATTTTTTTTAGTTCCCTGGATTTATGTCAACACCTTGTAAGAACTTTGGTTGTCACAGCATGATATATGCATAAAATATATTGAATAGAATTTCCAAGTTTTACTGCAGTCATCACCAGAATTTGCAATATACAAACCTTTACTGGGGACAGCTGACCTCTTCTGTTCATCTGGCCAAGAAAATCTCATTGCAAGGCAGTTCTGTATACAGCAGGGTGATTAATGTAGCAAGGGACATTTAGAGAACTTAAATTTAGGAAAAGCATTTATCTAGTTAGGCCAGAGCTTATTGCATTGTTCAGTTTACTCTTCTGTGATATCATTCTTTTCTCTACATTCTTCAGGACAGGACCTATACATTTTTTTGACTGAAAGATGGCCAGTCAAAAATGTTTTGGGTGGCAAAATATTTAATATTTTGATCAGGATATATATCAGTAATGACAGGTTAGAACAAAATGTGAGAGTGGTCATTACATTCTCGTTTGAGGGGAAAACCAAGAAAAATGACTGAGTTAATACTATAAGGTAGGACTAAGAACTTTCTGCATGACATGTACACAATCATAGTAATGACACTAATTTATCTAGGATCTGTTTGGAGCAAAAAGTGCTGTATTCTGCATATAATTTTTAACCATATACAGTGCTAAAAACGAATATTCATTTGATTTCTTTTGGGAATAATGCAGCATAAACCAGCCTTAAACTAAATATGAGAATATACTGAGAACAATTGAATTCACAGAAAAAAAAGCTTGTATGGTTTTTTTTCTTTCTTTCTTTTTTTTTTTTTTTTTAAATCTGTGGCACTATATGTATAATAGTATCCAATCATTCCTTTAAAACTTTTGTAAATCTTGAAATAAAATTCCAGTTTAATACAGCTTACAGAAGAGTAGATGAATTACACAGTTGTCAGAAGTGTGCACTTAAAAGTTGACTTAACCAATTAATTAATATTTGAAACTGTGAAGGATGTTGCTGTCCAGTGAATATGCAGTACCAACAGTTCGGGAGAAGACTGTTTCAAGCTATAACAGGTTGGCACTGTAATCAGGCTTTCACGTAACATGATGTCCAATTTCAGCTGAATCCTATGAATAAGACTTGTAGGTTATATATCTTCCAGTAAATAAGGGGGGCAGGCCCTGTTTGCTTGCTAGAGAGCAAGTGATCCAGTCTAATTCACCTCCATATGGTTATATTCTCTTCCATGGTGAAACAAGGTAGCTTCATTTATGCTGTTTGCCCTTTGACCCGTCATTATCCTGAGCCATACCTGGGAGACTGAGATCTGGCATGGGATAAATCATGCAAGTGAGACCCCTAACAGTTAAACCAGGAGTGGTTGTTCACCAGTCTTTGAGCTAGTACAGCATCTCACCCTGTTTATTTCATTGATATAAATGTCAGCTTGAAAGTCCCTTTGAACCAAGGAAGAAATTACTGATGAAATATTTCACAAAATTCACAGAATCTTCATGGTTGGAAGGGACCTTTGAGATCATCGAGTCCAACCACGAAAAACCCCCAAAAAACCAATCCCTCCCCCCCCAAAAAAACCCAAAACCCACAACAGAACCCAAACCAATACACATCCCCCTCCTCAACACACGCACCCACGGAGAGACAAATACCAACAATCTCGGGCATTAGAGCATGCCCTGAAGTGCCATGACTACACGTTTCTTAAATACATCCAGGGATGGTGACTGCACCACCTCCCTGGGCAGACTATTCCAGTGCCTGACCACTCTCTCAGATATGTTTGACATGGTCCTCGTTATATACATAAAGAGCACAAAATTCAGTTCTTCAGAACATGTAGCACAAAGGAAGCCAAAATCATCTTCCTGGACTGCAAACCAAATCTTCCCCCCCCCCCCCCCCCCCCCCCCCCCCGCTGC
>NW_015094509.1:15832331-15933591 GCF_001431845.1 Calidris pugnax
ACACTGTGGACTTTCTCATGTTAATTTTTTTCTCTGCTTGCCTCTGTATTTCGTTTGCTGCCTTTTGCATTGCTCCTACATTCAGACATACCCATCTCCATTATTTTTAATATCACATTCTACTGAAAACATTTTTTTCCACATACTTAGTTTTTGGGCAGCTTCACACTCTGTTCGCTTTTTGGGTGGTTGCAGCCATTGTTTCATCTATCCTTTTTTACAAAGAAGCCTAATCACTTCTTAAATATATCTCCAGCAAATGATAGATTGCATATTCTCTGGTTTCAAAGAGCCTTTTGATTGCTTGTAACTCAGAGATACTCCTGCTGCTAGAAACCAAATTCTTTGTCATAATACACAGTTGAATATAGACATCTCCTATGCTTGATGTCTTTAAAAATTGCATTTCCTGCTGAGAGAAGTCACTCTTTTTACTACAAATTTCTTTTGTGTGATGAAGTTTGCTTAAAAGCATCCAAGAACTTCCCAGAAGCAAGTGTTTAAAGGCAGAATACAATAAAAAATGAGAATTTCAGCTGGCAACTTCCACTACTGAAAAAAAAAAATAAAAATCTGAGCTTTGGGGCCACACATCCTAGAATACTAAAAAGACTTAATCAAGGCAAACCAGCTGTAAATCAAGGCCGTATGTGGCCGTATGCAGGAACACATAGAGAGACAGTAAAAAACAAGCCAAAGCAATAAACAAATCATAAACAAAATATTACCTTTTGTTTAAAAAGTTGGCTCAGAGTAGCTATGTATAAAACTAGACTATTCAGGAATATTCACTAAAGTACTTTCTCTAAACCTGTAAGAGTTATTTCTTTAAAAAAAAATGAAGACAAAGTGTTATAATTGTTTCTAGGACAGTAGAAAATTTTATCAACAGGCTTATCTACTTCAGATAATTCCCCTTACAACAGTTGTATAAAGACTAAAGGATCATCAGTAAGAAGAATTCCTTAATGTCTCAGAAAATGCAAACAATCCTGTCTAGAGGAATTATTAAGGAATATAGTGATTACTGTGATGCAGCCCAGCAATCAAATGCCCAGGAGTGATTATGATCTAAGGAACCTTGATCTATAAAATTCCAGACAGCAACATTGGAGAAGTGTTTGCAGGATATTTCGCAGAATAATAGTCTCTTAAGTAAACTTAGGTTGCCTGGGAACATTATTAGGTAAACTGTAGCTGCCACAATAATACATGCAACCCTTTGTGGATCCTATCATATGTAAGAAGGTGTGCAACTGATGAATCAAGGCATGTCAAACGCTTGGGTCAGAAATGAGTGACCCAGCTCAAAATTAGGCATTTTCAACAAAAACTCAGGAATATAACATGAGTCTAATGTTCTGAAAGAACAATTTAAAACTATTTCCAAGACCAAAAATTTAGAACATTATTGGTCAAGCCTCTAAATTTATGAAAAGGCTTAAAAATAATGAATGAATGAACGAACAAATGAATGAATAAATGACTTGATAGTAGCTCTTTTTTATGACTTCAAGCTTTGGACTTTTGAGCTTGTATGTGAATAATCATTTAAGACCTTTTCTGAAGCTAAGAGAACTGCACATCTATCTCAAAAAAGGAATAGAATAGAATAGAATAGAATAGAATAGAATAGAATAGAATAGAATAGAATAGAATAGAGCAGGAGAAGGGACCTACAACGATCATTTAGTCCAACCGCCTTACCAATTTAGGTCTGATGAAAAATTAAAGGATGTTATTAAGGGCATTGTGTAAATACCTCTGAAACACTGACAGGCTTGAGGCATCAATTGCCTCACTAGGAAGCCTGTTCCAGTGTTTGACCACCCTCTCAACAATTGTTTCCTAATATCAAGTCTGAACCTCCCCTGATGCAACTGTGAACCATTCCCACATGTCCTGTCACTGTATCCCAGGGAGAAGAGATCAGCACCTCCTTTTCCATTTCCCTTCCTCAGGAAGCTGTAGAGACCAATGAGGCTGCTCCTCAGCCTCCTTTTCTCCAAACTGGAGAAGCCCAAAGTACTTAGCCACTCCTTACAGAACATGCCTTCCAGCCCTTCAGCCTACTTTGCTGCCCACCTCTGGACACATTAACACTCCTTTTGAGTGTAAAAAAATTTTTTAGACAAAAATATGGTAATGAAATTAATTTTTCATAGGACTTCTCTCTTCGTGAACTTTCTGATTTGTCTATAGTAACACTATGCTTATAATTGTACCAACAATTGCAGAATATTGAGTCTTACGCTCAACAAGCAAGAGATGTGAACTAAGAAATTAGATTTCCACTACATTGTTTCCCCATACAGACTCATTTCATTCCTCTTAAATCTTTCTGTTAAAAATCGGTTGATAGTGTTGTCTGGTTTGTTCCTCTGTGCAGTGTGAGATCAATAAAATCAAGAGTTTGGATATTTATCCATAGAATCAGAATTGCAGTTTTCTTTATGGGGTTGGCTGCAGTCTATCACCCACATTATTTCTCTGCCATATTCTGATTGGAAATTTATTTTAGGTAGCTATGTAGCTGGTCTTGTATGACTACACTTTCTCAACTGTATTATAGAGAAAATGGAGGTTTTCATTGATGTATGGTCTAGGCACACATAAATGACAGATTTATGTATATTCTTATTTGCATTAAAAAAAATATGACATATTGGTTAAGAACAGAGATTCACTGCAAAATGTTGTTGGGCAGGATATTGTCAACTCTTTAAGCCTTTTCCAGATGTCATTGAAAACACCTCTTCCCTTGGACAGCAGCACTCCAGCACTACATCAGCAGCAGCTGCTGGAACTTGAACACATTCGCTACCATTTGACATTCCCCTCCAAGAGGCATCCAGGTGCCTTTTTTTCAAGTGTTTGCTCCCTCATTCTTAACTATCATAGACATTCTGGTACAAGTATTAAAAAGACATGAGTTTAAAAAAAAATAAAATTCAAAAAAAGACACACTTCACGCACTTTTTGTTTTAAAACAGTAGTGATGATGTTTATTCTAACTTACTCTGTGCAGATACTGCTATTTAACAGTATTATACTTTGAAATAAACCTCAAGTTTTAAGATAGTAATTAATATTTCGCACAGCAGTTACTAGTTACCTTTCTTCATTTGAACAAAAACGTTTATGTGATAATATTTTAACTCACTGAGCATTAGAAAATATATGATACTTACCAGAAAATAAGATTGGAAATGCAGAGAGATGTATTAACAAAACATATTCAGTGGAAATTCATTATTAGTTGTATCAATAATGAAATATAAATTAAATTAATGTTTAAAGTTATCCAACGTCTAAGGTATTAATGAAGGGTGTATAAAACCTACATTTTTGTAGGGCAATCTAGTCATACTCCATGTCTATATGACAGTGATAAAAGTAAATGGTTGCTTTAAAAATACATGAAAAAGCTTTTTTTTAGCCTAACAAAGTTTAATTGAAGTATTACAACTTAGATTTTGTCCATGTGTTTGAACATATATTATCTTTAGTTGAATGACAGCCTTATTCAGTATGTTTTCAAGTGCCTAGCAAGAGACAGTATTTGGATCAGAAATCCAATTAGCTGTAAATTAGAATTCATGAATCAGCTCTTAATGTTGCCACTTAGATAAAAGGTGACATCTCATTATATTTTTGGCCCAACAAGGGGATTTCATAAGATAATCAGTTTTACTGGTTCTGGCTGAAAACATGGCCCACACTTGAAAGGATCAGACCTCCATTCAGGGAAAGTGATTTATTTCTTGCTTAGGGTAAACAGTGTTGTTTTCAGAGATAATACCATCCATTAGATGCCAGTTGAAATGACAGTCAGGAAAACAGTTATTTAAGTGTGTCTCATTTTTCCTGTAAGACACAACTTCAGTTCCATGTGTTCTGATACTGTTGTTATTTTCCTTTACAAATGTTCCATCAGTCTGGGAGATAACGGTATTTTTAATTTCCAGTTAATGAATATTTGGCTTTTCTTATATAAAAAAATATGTATATATATAATTATTGAACAAATTCAACTGCCTTTCATCTGTCTTTATTGCTTTTTCCTTCATATTTTGTGAAATAAATTCTTAATCTGGAAGGCCTCACAGAATGAATGCTGAGGGAGGAAAGGCTGTCAGACATGAAGCGAATGGGAGAGAAGTGAGAGAGATGACTAGGATAGGGCCATGGCGTGGCATGTGATGATGAGCAGGTTATCTCCTGGCTGGTGGTGTTACCGGCACAAGGAACAGACCCAGTCTGAGAACCAGTATCTTACAATGAAGTAAGAAATATAAGAACTAGCTAACAAGTTTATAGTAGGCTTGCTAAAGCGATTTTGAGCCCAGGGTAGAGTGTTTTGCTTCCGTTACCCAAACTGCCTCACTTAAAGCTGACTCAATTATCTGGATGACAATTGGTAAATTTATTTCTAGATATTTTTGCCTTTGTTTCACCATGGTCAATTTATTTTTAGGTATTTTTTGCCTTTGCTTCAGTATTTCTTTTTGAAGCATTTGTAGAGTTAATAATCAAATTGATGGACTTTTCACTTACTTATTTTAAAACTACTTTGTCTGCCACTATCCTCCATGACTGGAAGAGCAAGGATTATGTAAAGCTGACCCAGACATCCAAGAGTCAAGGATAAAAGCGGGAAACACTCAAAGATTAACTCACTAGCATGAATTTTTAATGTAATAGGATTGTAACAGGTATTGTTGTTCTTGCACAAATTTATTAAGCTTATTTGGTGTTTTAACTGAAATTTATACATAATCATAACTGTCATAAAGAGATTTTATATATATTAGAAAATCTTTAAATATGTTAATGAAACATTTCTGATAGTCATATTGTCTGTTAACACCTGTAAACTTTAGAACTTTCATTCATATTTTTTAACTCCTTCCAATCATCCTCTGCTCAATGTCCATGCTTAAACTGTATGTTTAAAATTATGTTTTATTTTTTGAACACACACCTATACTTACTGATTTTTTGTGATATTTTCACTAATATTGATTACATTTCAGAAATAAGTGTAGTCTTTTTCTTGACGTCTACCCCTGGTTTTTAATATAACTGTAATATTTCTAATGATATAAGTATAATTTTAGTTCTAGCTGTATTTTTCTTTTTAGGTTTCATTACTCTTGCTTTTTTCACATAGTGCATGGGAACAGTTGATTTTTACAATTTCAGAGGATATTCCAACTGATCTGTTTCTCATTATCCCATTGTTTAAGTTTCTTTTTTAAAAACAGTCTTAAGTCCTTGACACAAACTTTTTAAAGGACAATTTTCTCAACATTTTCATTTTTCTGTTACATCATTTCCATGGTCTGTGCATTCTTGCATTTTTGTACTTGAATCCCGTCAGTAACTTAATGTCTTTTAAACAGGACTGAAACTCACTTTTACTACATTCAAATCCAGGAATATGGATGAAATTATGTAAATAATGGCTTCCAATTTGAGTGGCTTAATTTTAAAAATAGAATATTTATACTATGGCATTTTTTACATTTGAAAGTATTTATGTCAAGTAATGCTCTGGAAA
The DNA here is from genome assembly GCF_001431845.1 of Calidris pugnax. NCBI lineage: Eukaryota > Metazoa > Chordata > Aves > Charadriiformes > Scolopacidae > Calidris > Calidris pugnax. Next base: position 15,837,895 of record NW_015094509.1, read on the forward strand.
ATCATTTTTGTAGATATATTGTCTTCTCTTGGATTCACTATAAAGGTACATAGGCTTTGAAGAAGAGAAATAGTAATTTATTCTAAATCTTGCTTCTGAATGGTATATTCCTTTACAAATAAAAATGGAATTCAAAAGGTTTATGTACATGTAAATCATGTTAATTGTTTCAAAGCAAGTACAGCGTATAGTTTCTAATGTAATATTTGAGCTGTTTAGCTCATTGAGAATTGCAACATGCTTTTTTACAGTTGTGCAAATAAGGAACTTAGAACAGTATGTGCTAGTAAAACCTTTTTATCTGAGGTTGTTCAGAACTAAGTATGGCCCAACTTACATACTTGTTTCCAAAGACACAAAGTGCCTCAGAGTAGGAAAGTGATTGATCGTGTTTTCGGTCTCCGTGAGAGAGACTCAACCTTCCTAGCTTGAAAAATAATGTTTATAGCCCTTGAGTCCCTTGAATTTCTCAGCTGAGTAAAACATTCATGAAATAATCTAACTGTGCTCACAGAAAAAGAGAGCTTGACATGTCAAAGTATTTGCAGAAAAAAATTATGCCATGAAAAAGCTGAAATAATATCACAAGAACATGTTGAAATAATATCAGTTATCAAACTAATACTGAAAACATTGTAGAAAATACTGTAGAAACATTGTAGAAAAGACTAATTATTTTGCCCACCCAGTGAGACAGCTGTCAAATCTGTGGTAAAGAGAATTTAATGTCAAATGTCTAAATCTGACTTAAAAAATCCTTAACTAATAAATAAATATAAAACCCAATAGATAGTGAGGACAATGTGCTTCAAAAAGACTATACAGTACATTTAATTAAAAATAACACTAAGATAAGCAAGCTGAAATATTCAGTGAAGGTATCTTTTTGAACTTCCACACACATGGGGATCTTAACCACCTATTTCTCTTCTTGGGATCTAGATCCTGGAATACACACCTAAAGGTAGAGGCTTAATTTAGATATTCTTATCAATCAAGAACAGTGGCACTGTCACCTACATCTGCACAATTATCTGATGCTTACAGTGGGATACTGGAGTATTAATTTACATCTGACAATAATGTGTGTCCTTTGTGGTCCTTTTGTAATTTTCATTTCTGTTCTTGAAAAAGTGAAGTTCATCACAGAAACCATGCCTACTGTTCACTGTTGTGTATGGGGATGGGAGAGAGGGATTTCACTGTACCAAATCCCACAATGTATGACAGACCCTCCATGGTGTGAATGTTAAAATTTTTATAGAATTCACAAAAATGGAGATTTTAGAAGAGAAAGAGGTGTTTGAAATCATGTAAGACTGCAGAATAGATGGAAAATGAAACTAAAAAAACATGATCATACAAAACAGTAACCAAAGCAGGAAGGAAAAGATAGTCATATACTAAAACTGCACAACAGTGAAGAACAATTAAGCAAATCTTGGTAATTTTAATTGATGAGCTGGGGAGAGGGAAAAAACCCCACAACCTGTATTGATATTGAATACCACTGAATATCAATACACCTACTTTTATGGAGGAGGAAACTTATACACAGTAGGTATAAGTAATTTTTTATAAAGGTAAGAATCTGTTATGCGAAGGATGAAACTGTCTCAATGGCAGGGAACAGGAGAAACAATTATTAAAGGAAAGCACTTCCATTAAATTAGTCATAATTCAGGTGAAAACTTGAAAGATCTTCCTGAACTGATTCTGGTACTGCCCTTTATTTTCTCTTACTTGGGTTCAGCAAACTTTTTATGACAGAGTGATAAAACATGGGTTTAGTTTGTTTCCTTGCTTAATAGAAAGAGATAAAAATGTTCTCACCATTTTGAAGCATAAACCTAAAATTAACACAACTTCTTCTGTATGTTATGCCTGTAACTCACATAATGCACTGAGCACTTCTATTGATAGTATTTAACCAAAAGAAAAAAGAGTAATGTAAAAAGATATCAGGTGTAGTAAAACTTGTTCTTCTCTAAAGCAAAAGAAGAAAAAGAATGAAAAACATGAGGGACTCTGAATAACACCTCAATGGTACTGCTATATAATTGCTTTCCATCCCTTCCATCAGCGGTGAAGCTTCAAAACATTGATCAAAGACGATGACTAACACATAATGCTTGGGCTGCAGCACATTGTTAGAATTCCTTACCCTCATAATAATTGTAGCATGAGCCAGCATAAAGATGAATATTTTTTCTTAAATGGTTTTTCAATCCAGACAGATAGGATTAAAAGAATCTGACAGGAATGAGCTGTATTAGAACATCAATGTCAATAGATATATCGTGGGCAGTTGCCTGAAATGGATAAAAATGCTCTGAACATTTTACATTACTACACAACATAAAAACATTACTCACTGTCAAATCCCTGCTCCACAGAGAAGCCATGTAAAGCCTCAGTTGACAAATTGCAAACTGAAGCTATTTGAAATTAAATGTATTAGCTGACGACATAATGTGCTTATTACCTTACCTGCTGTGATTGAATATGATTTGTCATTAATGATGTTAAATTTGAATGGTCCAATTGAGTAAAAGTTGGTTAAGAATTTAAAAAAAATTGTAAAGAAGCTGATCCATCAGAACCAAAACTACCATAGGAATGTGTGATATAATTAATAAATTATGCATGAGGAAAAAAATAAGGGAAATATGATTAAAGAGTACAGATTATGAGTTTTCATATGGGTTTATATTTCACATTTGTAAATATGAGTTTATGTTTTAATTAAAAGCATTAACACTCAAAAAATCAGAATTTAAATAAAAACTGAGCTAAAATTTTTGGACAATGTGAAGTAATTATTTAGAGGGTGACACCTTGCAAAATTTTAAACAATCTTTTTACATCATTTGTGAAAAACAATTTCTGGTTATAGCTATTTAAACTTCACAATGATTTCTAATTTATTTACAGATCAGATTAGTTTCATTTGAACTTGTAAAATTATTTTTTCCTTCAATTATGAACAGGTAATTATAATGCAGTATGCTAGTACTAGATTCTCATTATAATTCTGGGGAATGTTATTAATTCAATTTGAAAATATGATGTGGATATGTGACTTGCAAGAAATTCAAATTCAAGTCGATAAATCATAGAATACACCACAGAAATTATTTTCTAAAGCATCTAGAATATACAGGAGTATAAGGACTTAATTTTTTTCAGTAAAGCAGTGTGCTGTTGCCAGGTGGGGGGAATTGAATAATCCACAAAGACTGTCTTTTATCATAAATATGTTGGTTGCTCTCCAGCATTCAGGAAATATTGGGAGGTTTTCAAGAAAGTAAATTTCAAGAAGTTTAATTAGAATCTAACATTTTATGATGAAAATAATTCTTAGTCTTACTCTAGTTGAGGTTTTTCTGAATTGTTTGACTAGCTTCTACTATTCCTAATCTTTGACTAGGACTTCAGGATGCAAAAAGGATTGTAAACTTCCTAAGTTTTAAATAAATTTTGATTTTGCAGTTACGTTGGAAAATTACCATTTATTGCTCCAGCTTTTAATAACAAAAAAATGTTAAAAAAATGAAGTTAATAGATTTTCAGGTTATGCAGATAATTTTCTTTTTTTGTTTTAGTTCTGTTCCTATACTTTTTGCAGGGTGATGCGATGACTAAGCATCCATTTATTGCCTTTTTTTTTTTTTCCTGTGTGGTCAGTTCCTGAGGAGTTTATACTCCTGTACAGGATTTTGGACAAAGTAATATGTCAATCTTCTATGACCTAGCTGCCCCACACCTGAAAATTCAGACACTGAACATGCTACGATCAAATCTAGCTTTTCCAGATATAAATCTGCCTGTTTATGTTGAATACACATGCCTGCTTTGCTCTCTAACCACATTCAGTATGTCTAACTGGAAGACCTAAGAAATCTCTCAGGAACCTGGTCTCAGACAAGGGTCCTGACATTTATGTTCTCTTTTTCCTCCACTTTTAGTCACAGAACGGCACCGGATGCAGTCAAGAATACAAAATAAATACATCTGAAGTTCACTTATAGGAGAATTTCTTGGGAGCAAATGCTTTTACGTAATGACAGTGATAAAGTCCAAAGGTTTACCTGAAAATTGTGTGTGATCTAAGGCAACTCCACCCAAACACAGGATATGTGTGGTCTATGAGACAGTAGAAAACGAGATTCAGTGTGCCATAAAGTGTATTGTTATATTCATGACACACATTTTAGCTTTCCTTGATTTGCACACACTCTTAAACAAATAAAGCTAACATTTCACGTCAGACTCCAGGCTGAGTCACATTGACTAAGAACACAAGGCTGCTACCCTTCCTTACTTTGGCCAGCCACAAATATCTGTCCTGAAATATTAGCACCATTCACAGTAATTAGTTAGGGGCATTTATCAAGTGCAATTGTATCTCAAGGTGCAGCAAAGACAGATGGCATGTTATACTGCGTCTGGAATGCTGTATCATGGGAAATCTTTTGCTTTACTTGGTAGCCCATAGGGTCTTAAGAAAATGTTTACAAGAAATTTTGAAAAAGTTTACAAGAAAAGTTTCTTACCTGACCAAAAAGAGAATGAAAAAGTATGCAAATCTTGTTTTAAGTTAATTGTAGACATTGTACTTGTTACATGCAGATGGACTTCTTGTTTTGAAATAATTAATGGAGTTAGAAGTTTGTATCCCCTATGCCACTATAGAAACTGAGCTGGGCATAAATCACCTCCAAGATTTCCTTAGTCCTACTCATACTTCCTAGTAGGAGTGAAATTCACCTACTGGAATAACTATAAATTCCCATCAAAATTGAAAATTTACATTCAATAGCACAAGTATATTGAGTAATATTAGACATATATGTATGTGAATTGCACATCTTTCTGCAGAATGAATGGATTGGATTTGCTATGTTCATTATATAGTGATTTAGTAATAAGTTGGTTTCTCAAAAAAAATGGATAGGGAAAAACAGTAGATAAACGATGACAATACTTGTAGCTATAGCTGGATGGAGCTGTTTTCTATTTACCAACAGTGGTCAATTAAATATAAAATTTTGGTGGGAATTTATCAGTTTTGATGAAATTTGTTATTAGGAGATGTTTCATGGGAGACACATCAGGGAAGAATCTTTGGTCAGAGCAGAAAAAAATTGTGTGATAAGTAAGTACCACAAACAATAAACTGTGACCATTAATAACCGCGAGATAGTCCTTTTTTTTTTTTTTTCTCTTGTCTTCTATTAAAGGAATAAAAAAGATTTCAGGTCTTGGTCTTTTCCTGATGTGGGATAGGAAACATATTTGCTTTATGACAAAAAATAGTTTTGCACCTATTCCGGTTATCACAGGTCAGAGGGTGTTACAGCTTCCCATTCAGCTGAAAAGTCAGTTGTTTTGACAGAAATATGATGAAGTGGAAAGAAAAGGTATGTGGAGTAAATGATAAGAACTTAGAGATTTAAACTTGGTTGAGGGGAACTACTGCAGGAGAAAAAGTTTAACTTCTCAAGTTGAGGGCTAAAATGAATCAAGCAAAACTATACCAAACTGCGTTTAGTCAGCTGCTACTGTTGTTGCCTTGAAATAAATTAGAACTGTGCAGAGTTGTTATAAAGCCAAATAAACACTATTTTGCATGTCAGTTCCCACATAGTTAAGCAACTAGCCAAGTAGGATTTTGTGAGTACACAGTACTTTCCATAACTGAACTCTTTCCTGTTAAATTTCGTTAGAATATCAAAGTAGAACTGTTAAATTATAGATACTTTTTTTTTGCTAATTTTCCATCTACAGACCAATATACAAAGAAAAACATCAGAGAATTGCTACTAAGTACCAAAGAATCCTGCTTCTCACAGTAATATCCCAAATATTTTCACTGTGAATGGTAGTCTGAACCACAGGAAATCACCCCTGGTACTTTATAAAGATTTCAGTAGTTACTGAAGTATTTTCTAGTAACTCATGTCCCTTTAGTTACAGTCTCATGCTTAATTACCCTCTCTATAGAATGGGTTGTTGTGGCACTCAAGCGCTAGCTAAGAAAACAATAAAATAGAAGCTTACCTTAAAACTCATTTATACTTGGACAAGCACCCTTATACATAGTACATACTCAGCTCCATTATTATTGTCATCTATTGATTTTCAAATTAAAGGTAATCATGCTGTGAAAATCAAAGATGATTTTTTGTATAATGACTATTTTGCCTTGTAAAATCCAAGCATATTGGTAAAACAAATAGGAAGGGTAATCTATCTGACATTTATGATTACATGGTATGAAAAGCAATCCAGTGAAAAAAACAGAAGCAGCCCAAGCACTCTAGTGTCTTTTTTTTCCTCTTGTATTGGACTTCATAATGTTATTTAAACCGAAGTGAACAATCAGTTGATTGCCATACTAAAACAAAATGAAAGGAGACAAAACAGGTAAAGCGGATACTGAAGCAGAGTCCTCCCTTTCCTTTCTTTTGAAAATGGAAAAAAAAAAAAGGAAATGACCTCTTAAAATTAGCTCAATTCAATTTTAAATACTTAACTTTTTATTTTAGAAACTTTTAAATACACTTTTCTTTCAATTGGGGAAATTTCAATTTGTTAGATTAATTCAATTCAGGTAAATTTGGCAATGAAGACTTCAGTTCGACATGGCATGCTGCCTTCCAAAACAACAAAAAGGAATCTTTCTAGAAGGCCATATACCTTCCATTGCAGTACTGCTTTAATAGTTTGTTGTGTGGATGTATGAATAGTTTAATACTTCCCAAAAGGGTATCATTGTGCAAATGTTACTGCTATGGCTGTGTACACTTGAACACATTTGGTATAAAAACTTTTCCTTCTGAAATAATAATGTTTTACACTGACTTTATACACTTAAGATGGCTAAACAGCTGCCTGTCAGCAGGGAGTCAGAATAAGTATTCCAAAGATGAAACATTATTTTAATTTCCTGATAGATAAGTAGTTATAAAAACCATACTGGCCACCTTAGCTGCAAGGTTATTTTCAAAGTCACATCCTATCTGCCATTCCCTTTTAGTATCTCTGTAGCCGGATTCCAAGTCAGTCAAGTTTTTTTAGCCACCTCTTCCTTCCCCTTTTCTTTAACATTGTCACCAAAAAACCCAAAAGAATTCTAAATTTTCAAAGGCAATCTTTTATTTGAACGTAAAGTAGAACTTCTTTCTTATTTATCTATCTATTTATTTATTTATTTTCTCCCCCTTAATAATGTAAAGAAACCCAGTGGGTTAGTGAGAATAAACTATTTTGTAAATGACAGTCCCCTTCCTTCTTCATAAGGTATACATGCCTCAGGTCTCACTGTCAGACCACCATGTATTAGTGAATTCCTAGGCTGAAACAACAGTCCCTCCAATTCCCAACCACAGAGATATCTGTCTATGACTGTTTATGGAGTGAAAAAGAATTACGAGAATCAATGCCCTGTCAAACATGTGTGTCATGTAAGCAAAATGGACAGCACAGCTGGTGCCAATGCTCCTTCTGAACGCCAGAGTAACTTATGGCGTCTTTGAAGGAAAAAAAAATCTCACAGTGTTGTCTGTTGAGAGGATAGTTATTGCTTTTGTTTCCGGGTTGATTTTTTTCCAATCAGATATATCAGTTTGGATTTTCCAAGCTGAATTTCGTTTCATTTCATTTTAATGTTACTATTGTAGATTTCATGAGTAAGTCAATATTTGCCAACATGCATCATACAGATAGATTTCATGATACGTAAAGTATAAAATTGGTAACAATACTGCAACAATACTATCTCAGTGATAACTATTGACAGTATGTTTCACCATTGATATTGGTTGCTACTATATGCCCATCCGTACTCTATCTTTTTCATAATCTGGGATTAAAATTTAGAATGCTACAGGAAATTCATGTATACTTTAGTTACACCCTCTCACAGAAAATTAATAAAAATGTAGTCAGAATCTCTGCTGTCAGCTTTGTTACCAGTAGTTTGGTACCACTCTCAGACAGCTCTCAGTCTCCACGTCCACTTGTACACAATGTTGAATCTTCTGAGGAGCAGCATTACACATTTCAAATAAAATTGTCATATACTTTTTTTACTTTAGCCATGAATGTTGTAGTATTTTTGACGGAATTTCCAAAATCTCTTTATTTATTGTAGGTATAGTTTGGTATAGTTTGGTATAGTACTCTTTACTAAGAACATTTTTCAAATCATAATTAATTCTATTCCATCTGGAGGAAGGTTACCTACGCATCAAACAGATAGCAGTCTTAGTTGTCTTGTGATCAGTCCCTCTGTAGGCTCAGGTGGGTTTTCTGGTTACAGGGCTTGCTCACAATAGGTACACCTAATTTTTTTATATTTGCTGTTCTTTTCACCCAAGATATATGTTAAAGTTTCAACCATCTGTATTCATCCAAGTTTCTCAACTGTATTTTTTAACTGAAAATTCTTTTTTTTTCATTCATACACAATAAATCGTTCAGTATATGGGTTGCAATGCCACATATGAAAAGGATCACATGTAGATAGTGCCACTATTGACAATAATAACCTTTCTCCTCTTAGAATAATACTACGGTCACACAACTGGGCTGTGAAACTGGGTTTTGTTTTGGTTTTTTAACTTTTCAGAAATGTGTTGGTGATAGCAAAGACACTTCTGCTTTTCTAGGAGCTTTAGCAGTAATGTGTTTAATGTGTTTTCTTAACACTTCTGAGAATCATTCTGTTAATTTGTCTGTAGAAAAGTCTGGGCAAAGGTTTATTAGAATGCAGTACAGACACTTTTGGTGTTGTGAACCTAGAAGCATTGTCTTCCTTTGAATTATAGGTAGTAAAAAGTTGCAAATTACATCCTTGGTGATGAAATGTTATTTTTCTAAATGAACACAGTAAGTTCTATGCACATGTATGATGCTATATTTGTGCTATGAACAGTGATGACTCATTTGAGAACTGGTGATTCAACTTTTTAAGATAGACTGAATGATTTCACTGATCTTGATTTTTATGTTTGGTTTGCCTCATCAGATATGACTAAAACAAACCATACTTCCTTTCCCTCTCCATTGCACTGGCCATTCTCCTCACCCAGACTGTTTGCAATATTTAAGTTAAAATGAAAAATGAAAGAATGAAAATAAAGTGATGATGCAGAGTTCATCTGCAATGCATTTGGATGACATAATTGTTTAAGTAGCACAGTCGTATTTATTTGCTCCTTTCTTAAAGCTTCATTAGCAAAATGTCTGTATCAAATGTTTGAGAGATTACATTCACTCTCAAAACATTAGAGAGTTTTTCTTTTCCAAATTTGCCCAATTTTCCTCTCCTTAATTATAAAATAAGTGTTCATTAAGCACCTAAAAAGGCCATTCCCAGGTACACATATCAACATTTGATAATGCTAAACACCAGCACTTCTACTTTGGTAACTTTGATAGAAGTTGCCACATCACAGTTTAATACTTTTGATAAAAGCATTTGTTAGCTAATACCTTACTTAGGACAGTTCTTTTCTGACTATTATATGGTACTCCCACATCTCCAAACTACACCTCCAAACTAGAGAACAAATAGGTAGATTTTTTGTAACATAATGCCTTAATGGTGTCAAAACACTTTATATTGCAATCTTCATTTTGACTATTGTATGTTTAAATAATACTACTGAAGTGAAACTTTTTGATCTTATCTATACAAAGTGTTTTGACTCTATCAAACAAAAATGTCTTGACAAGACAAATTGTAAAACTTTAATAGTCCTTTGTTTCAAAAAAAATTGACATTTCATATTTTGTTTCAAATTTATGATGCAAAAAATGTGCAATTTCATACAGCTCCACTAGGATCTTGGTCAATATTTGTTTTTATAAATATACCTTCTTAAGTAATATTTTAAAAAGCTCTTTGACATCTTTGATCCACGCTAATGACTTGTTTAGCAGAAAACTCATAAATCATTTTCTCAACTTGCTAACATTCTCCCTTACTGACCTTTCAAATTTCAGTGGTTTAGGAGAGAATTTGCTATTTGCTTTTTACAAAAACTCTCGGCTTCATTAGGAAATATAACACACCAGCATTGCTCTCACTGACCTGTCTGAGCAATAGCTCAGGCCTTTCTTATTGTTGCAATTCCTCACTTATTTGTCCTCCACAGAAAGTTTATAATGTCCCACTTAAGCAACCTCCATGAAAGATGACACCTATGTGCTTTTCCCTGGAGTTTCAGCTAATTCTCAGTTTTTTACTGTCCTCCTATTCCAACATTATTTCAGTGCTAATTTCTTAATTTTTCACTAATGAAGCTTGTAACTTGTCTGTAAGCTTGTAACCTGTCTTTGACTAAACTCATATGTGAAGATGTTTTGCAGATATCCTAAAATCTTTTTAAATTATTTGACTTTTATATTAGTGAGGGCAGAACTTCTTTTAATGCCTTTCACCGGTACAGTAATTGCCTATGAAACATATAGAAAACAAAGTTTCTTCAGTATTCATGCTTCTTTGCTTAATTTTAATGAGCATTTTTAATAATGTACTGTAAAGACATAATGCAAATATTGTATAATTATGTTTAAAGCCTTTTATTATTTCATGTCTAAAGTTAGGTACAACTAATATTTAAAGATGGAGTTGCGGGTTTTTTTCTGTTCCCCCTATTACACTGATAAATATATCCCTCGTGTATGTGGGATTTTGCAGGCAAATATTTAAAGACAGAAAAAACTATTTAAGGTGGTCATCACTAAGGAGTGAATGAAATATTTGATGTAGTAAACAAAAGGTGCTGAGCAAAGGAAGTTCATAAACTTCCTTTGGTAGTAGCCATGGTTAGAGCAGAAAAGTGGTAAGTATGTGCAATAGACTGTGATCAACAAGGGAGCTTGACTTATCATTCTCAGTTGTGCTGAATTAATGGGAAGAGTAAATCATATACACTCTTTGGAGAAAGTGAGATGTTACTTCTGAAGCATGAGACAAATTTAGGAAAAAGCAGTTTGTAAATCATGATGTGAAGCAGGCGCAGACAACTCCACTGATCGTTCTGAAAACCTGAAAATGAATTAATTACTTCTATTTGTTCCACCAAGTTGCACTGTATTTTTTTTATTTAGAAATTATTTGCTCTAGCTTCTATTCGCAAACCTTCTTTCGAGCTTGAAAACCTCTTTGGTATTTCTTAAGGCATGGGTGAAGTAGCTAGCCTTGTCCCATGGCCAGAATAATAGGGTATCAAGATGACAGATTTCTGGATCCTGCAGAAAATGTAAGGGGTCAAGCAGCTGGCCCCACCTGACCTGGGCCTAAGCTACTAAAACAAGAAAGGCAGAAACTACAGAAGTTGTGGGAGGAGAATATCAGGAGCTGAATCTAAGCAAAAGATGGCAACAAATAATGAAACAGGTGCTGCTGGTACATCAAGGGGTTGATGTCTAAGGCCAAAATTAAATAGCAAGGATGTAAAGTCAGTAAAACTGGAGCAAATTGTGAAGAAGTTTAATGGATGAGAATTATTTTTTCAGGAAGAGGAAACAGGGGAAAACACTGACTATAAGGTAAAGCAAAATGTGTGATTCGGGCTGTTTGGAGGTCCCTGGCAAACAGCTCTGGCCTGACCTGCACAGCCTGGAGCAGAACAACAAACCTGTTCTGATCATAACACAGATGTCTGACTTGATTTTGCAGTCAGGGGACCTGGAGATTTTCCCATAATATTGGTGAGTGAACACCACACTTCACACTCTTTCAATGAATTCAGCGAGAAACATTTACACCACCAGATGAAATGCTCAACTGTTGATAGCTATTTATCTAAAACAAAGGTCATCTTCCTGTCCCCTTTGCATTGAGACAAAGTGAGCTTTTATGCATTATTCTCTGAGCCTCATTGGCACTGTCACCCTTCCCCATCTCTGCTGAGCTTTCTTCCACTGTAGGGTTTCATTCAGTGAGCCACATTCCACCCCTTGGGGTTTAGTAATTCACAGCCTACAGGAACCAAACACAAGACTGCCTGACAAGCACACCTGGACAGTACCAATGACATTATTTACATACATTGTTATCCCTTTTTCTGGTTCTTGACCGTCTTTTACCACCATTATCCCCTCAGATAAAAAACCCACCTTGTTTATTTTTTTACCTCCAGTCCCAGCTTTGCTACATCCATACCCAGTTTGGTATTTTTGCTGTCACTACATGGGTGACAGTGGTGCACAGCATTACTGGCACAGTTACCCTTGCAGTGCTGGCCTTGGGCAAACACACTCCCAAGGGGACCCAGTGCTCCTTGCAGGGATCTGTTGATTACAGCCCCTTTCTGTTGCTCCCTTTACATACCTGTGAGATCCAACTCTCCTTCATGGCATTGTCATTAACCCCTGGCAGCTTTTCAGACTGCTATTTGTCATATCCAGCCATTTCTCACGTTATGTCCTCTAGTTTCTCACATCTCACTCAGTTAATTTCAGCCCAGGGCCAGGCCAGCAGTCCACTCATGTGCGAGCAACCCTGACAAACATTTAAAGAGTTGTATTGGATTGACTCCACACAGCATCCGAACAGCCACTCGTTCACTCCCCCCACCCCATGCCCCCACCCCCTTGCCCTGCCTAGTGGATTAGGGACTGAATAGGAAGACCAAAAGCAAGAAAACTCATGAGTTGAGGTAAAGACAGTTTAATAAGCGAAGGAAAGAGATACTGCCCCCCACCCTTCTCAAAAAAGCAATCAACCAAAAAAAAGCCAGACCCAAGAAACACTCCCCCAACAACAAAACCCCACAAAACAAAAGAAGTGATGCAAAGGCGAGTACCTCCCACAAGCAGAATGATGCACAGCCAGTCTCTGAACAACAACTACCTTGAAAGACCCTCCTCTCCCATTTTTTTCCCAGGTTCTTGCCCACTCCTGGCCTATTCACATTTTGGAGGAGCAGAGTGAGAAACATTGTCACTAGTGCTCCGCAACAGTGAAAAAATAGATGTGCAATGAATGCTGTTTTAGTCAAAAATCCAAAACACAGCACCACACAGGCTGCTATGAGGAAAGTTAGCTGCATCCCAGACAGACCCAGTATAAGAGTGTTGTTTAAGTATAATATTAAGCAACAAAGGTCATATGAGCACACAGGATAAATAATAAAATTAAGGTTGTGTTTCATTTTTTCAGGCCTTTATGAACTTGCATGTAGAAAAGTTAGACTTCGGAGAAGTCTAAGAAGATTGAGCCTTTAGGAAAGGACTGTTTCGAGACCCACATACCATGAAGTTCTGCAATGTTTTGAGGGTTCTGTAAGACTAAACTGTTCAAAGGCTGTTGTCTGCCTGTTAGTATGAAGTTATGGTTTACGATTTTTCCTCTACAACTACAGAAATGGGACTGAAGTACTCATATTGGAGAACTTAAAAACCATTATTGTTATTTGCAATTCCTTGTTTTAAAACAGTTGTGTTTTAAAGCTGATGATCACCTATACTGGTGATAGCATAGGAACATCAAGTGGACAAAAATAAAATCCCCAAATGTTCTCTAATTATTGGTATTACATCATTTTGTAGCACCTGAAAAGTTTTTAAGCTTACAACTCTTTGTCATTACAGCTGCAATGAAAAGGAAACCGGGTTCCTCTGAAGTCTGCTGCCACAGCCGCTTGTCTGTGGAAGTTCTGTGCAATATACCCTGATGCATAGACCTATGTTTAGTTTGGCACAAAGGAACATATTTCAAAACCAGTGTTTAGTTCTCCTGTTTGTATAAAAGACTTCCAAGACCTCCTTTCCTCTGTAACTCACAGCCATTATTCACTCGCAGCTTGGACCTTTTAATATATTACAGTAATGATAGTTCTCCGAATGCATACAACTGAATCGGGCATCTTACAGCGCACACTTCACAGCATTAATCATAAAGAATAATATGTTTCCATGCAGTGCTGTTTTAGAAGAAGGATATTTTGTCAAGGTTTAATCACTTGCCACTAAAGCTTGGACTATAAATTGACAGTGCTGTTCCACTGAAACATTTCTGAGGTCTAAAGCACAGCCCTGTTTTAATAAGCTATCCTTGGAACAGTCTAATGATTTCATACACTTTTTGCAAAAGAGGAAGATTGGACTTAAAAGGTGTCATGCTTTCTGAAGCACTTAGCGTGGTTACTGTTTGGATCTGTCCCTACATAACATATTTAAGAAGAAAGCAGATGAACTAGGCTGATTGGAAAAATGTCAATGGCAATGCCTCCCCTATGTTCTGATCCTCTTGTGTGTTCAGCTTCATATCTGACAGCTTAGTGATCAACATCAAATCACCATCCTTCTTGCTGTGTCAGTACTGTGGCATCAATATATGTGTAGAAAAGTTAATTGTATTCTTTCTATTCTGGTTGTATAATAATCAGGACTGTTAACTAAATTCTTGCTGGAGTATTTATTGTCAGGAGATGCATTGAACAAAATTCAACTTGACTTTCAGACTCCATTTTGCACTCATCAGACAGATTTTTAAAAGGCATCAGATAGATCTAATGCTTTGCACAGATCACGTGCAAAGGCTCAGACTTTGCACGTGATCTGTGCTTCACTCCATTTTAGTCACCTTACTTTCTAAGGCTGAGTGACTGGCATCTTCAAGTGTTCTGGAAGGGATTTATTAGATTTTTGACTGACTAGTGTCAGGACTGCAGGATCACTAAAATGTCTTAATGCCATTTTTCTTTCCTTCCTCCCTCTCTCCCTACCTCCATCTCTCTCTCCCCTTCTCTCTCCTTTTGCTTTATTTATTTCAATGTGCACTGAACTCAGCTCAGCAAAAACTCAGAATGTAGGCCTATATTTATTGTAATCTGAACAGATTCATTCTGGGAATAATTGTGAGGCAATAAAGTAATTTTTGTTGTCATTTTCAAACAATGTCTATACTTTAAATTCTGAAACTCTTAGATACAATGGGCAAATACTTCTGAAGGGATGTGCCAGGTATGAATTTATTGAGTATCTTTCAAGAAAAAGCAATATTTGAAATTATCAAGGTGTGCAATACAGAACAAGATAACAGAATGGGTGCTGACTAATGGAGACCCTTAATAGCACCTACTAACATATCATATTATAAATATTATAAGAAATATTTATATGCAAAGAAATAGCAAACAGTGTCCTGCAATATATTCTGATAACGTAACATCGAGCCAATAATAAAAGCATTGGCCTATTTAACACTATTTTTTTCTAAATGAATTTAATAAAATATTACCTCATAACAACTTTTCTGTATTTAAGGCTTATTTACTTTAATTGAAATTCTTGTTCTCTCTTTCTGATATCTTGTTATAAAAAGAAATAATCATAACATTTAATCATAAATTTTAATCATAAATTGGATTAAAATACAGTTATATGCCACACCTAGCAATTATTTGCAATGTCACCTCAAAAAATGACTGTCAAACATCTACTAGGAGCAAATAAAAAGAAGAAATCACAGTCCCCAAAGAAGAATAAGTAACTAGAAGTAGATATTTTTCTGAATTAGAGAACTTCAAATTAAGATAGAAGTAATATAAATTAAGATACAAGGATTCCGTGAGATGGGGTTTATGTCATGTGAACAAAATTAGTTATTCAGTGTGTACAAATTGATAACAGTCTATTACCCTTACTTTTGTTGGAACATAACATTTCCAACTGTCTTCCCAGCCTGTTTGCTGCAACAACTAATCTGGACAGAACAAGGACAGAGTTAGAACTTGCTTAATCACTGCATCCAGGAGGACACTGGACAAAAGAAAAACTGGAACCATGATTTTTCCCCTGTCTTTCCCTCAAAGTCCCATGGGGTGTTCAGTGTTGCTGAGATAGCATTTGACATTGTTCAGAGCTAGTAGCAAATTGCTAACCTCTGGGAATAATGAGAGAACATGGAGGAAATCATGCCTTTGTGAGAGAATAATATCTTTTCTTGGTGCTTCCTGGGGCAATACAGCTATATGCTTCTTTTTAAATAGGACTACAGAGAAAGAGACATGCTACCTCAGAAGAAACAAAATGCTGGCTTTGTTCGGGCTTTTTTATTCTTTTTTTGGTAGCAGATAAATTTGTTAAAGCCTTCCTTAATATTTGAATAGATTTATGTAATGCACTGATGACTGAACTGTAAATTTCTATATCAATTAGACTGATGTTAATGGTAACAACATTGTCACTAACACTACCATAGTACTAAACCCTATGGCAATAGGGTGGCAATCTGGAAGGATAATGTTGATTATAAAGCAGATAAATCAGATTTTGTTTATGATTTGCATATCACTTGCATAAAAATTTGGATTGGCCTCCCAGTTCATAGTTATGTCCTATTGGCATCAGAACAGGACATAATGCATAGAATGGTGTTTGTTTATGTGTTGTTGGGTAATGAAGTTCTCAGAAACAAAGTGGTCACCAAGCACTGCTTGCTAATGTCTTCAGCTTTAAACTGTTGCAGGACACAGTGACATACCGTGTCCGAAGCATCCTATGACTAGATATTCAGTTATTTAAATCCGTGAACTACTCTCCTTACCTACAGATATCCGGAAGATTTCTCTTGTGGCCTTGTTTAAGCAGCACTGATTACTACTACAGCATGTGACTGATTTGACGTGTCTGCGTCAGGCACGTATTATAACACAGCAGCAAGCTCCATAGAAGTGCTTACATTTAACAAATCCCTTGTTCTACCTTTCACACTCACAGCTTGGAAGTGCCTCCCATTGCAGCTGTGAGTATCTCTTAGGAGAGTCACATAATAGCTCACTACCTCATTGCATATGGAATGAAGAAAGGAGGCCCACAATGTCTCGAGCCATTCTGGAATCTCTTTCTCGATTTCAGTGTTCCAAGGAAAAATGAGCAGAATTTTCCATTGTCTAACAGTGTTCTTTATTCTTCTTCCCTGTCATCTCAGATATTACCTAGTGTCATGGCTAGTCTAGTTTTTGTCTAGTCTATTCAGTAGTCAAAACACTGTTGGTGAATGGGGTAAGAACCTGTCTGTGGGACCATGATAACCCCTGCATCTTGAATGGATTGTGGTAGGTTCAGCAGACTAAGGACGTCACATCTGTTAATAACTTATGTCTCATCTTCAGGTCCAAGGTGGGCACTATCATACTTGCAAGCCTGGACTATCCTAACACCTGATGATCACTGGAAAAACAGCTTCTGACATAAGCAAATTCACTACCTACTTCATTGTATTGAAGATATCTAAGGCCATCCTCCCAATCTTCCCTTTCTTGCGATCATCATCATCAGGTGTGGAAGAAGAGGGAAATGAGAGGAGCAGGAAATGCTGCCTGGCACAAGTATTGAAACTGTGAATCATCTATTTATGGTATACGTACTCCTATATACAGTTTCTGCAGAAATCCTATGGCTACATTATTTAGAAAGAGTATAATTCACTCTCTGTTGAAGCCTGTCAATCAGAGATACGGTGGTAGTTATAATAATGCTGGTTGAATTACAAATTTTTCTTCATTCTCTCTCTTGCAGGAGCCCTTGTCTAGCAGATGGTGAATGAAATGTCCTGCCCAGAATCCTGGGAATGCTGAGGAAAGGCACTTCCTCAAAACGTTATTCCTGAAATTGTTTCTGGCAGGAGGGAGAGGAGTATGCCCTGCGTATCATTTTGCTGGAATATAAGATACCTTTTTCAAGCTTGATCCCTTCAAAGATATGCGAGGAGAGCCAGACCATGTGCATGATGGCCTAACCCTCTGCACATATCTGGTGACCATTAGTCATAGTGCCACACCATACACCCACAGAAGATTCAACTGCCTGAGCTAACTTCAGCCATAGACCATGAAGCTCTGCCCATTCCAAGACATTTCATTGCAGTCTGTAATACTGTGGTGCTCTTAGCTGGAATAGGTGGTCGGTGACAGAGGCTGCATTTCATTAACTCTGAGATACTGATTTGTATAGGACAATTCCTCCTTCATTCTTCTTCTTCTGTGAGAACAGGGCAGGGAAGAGAGCAGGGAAATTCTGGCAGATACCATGTCTTTAAGGGGATGGGCAATTAGGTCTTCACATCCTATCAATGCAGCCTGGTGTTGGCCACCATAGACCTTTAAACACAGACGATGTGATTTGCCTTTTCTGTTGGCCCCACCCTCAGACTGGCTGCCTACATAAGATATAGAATTAGTTTCATGATATATGCCTGAAGTCAGCTCAGGTGGTTACCCTGAGCATTTTCTGAGATCATATGATCTCAGTGATATCATCTGGATGGACCCAGCATAGCTGAAAGATTATAATTTTCTTCTGTTTTTCATAGCTAGAATAAGAAGAAATCTGTAGCCAAACATAGCTGAATGTTACTAAGTGTGGTTCAAAAAGTGCAAGAGATGGCAGAAGGTTTGAATCAGCTTTTAACTTAGCCAGAACAGTTTACTCATCTCTAACAGAAATTTTTTCAAGTACTGATTAAGACAAAAGACTAGGAGAGATATAATTTTAAGAAGCAAAGTACTATAGATTCATGTAGGCAAATAATTTTTTTCCTTCCCTTATTGTGCTTATGACTTCAATTAGTTTAAGAACTCAAACCAGGTACCTTGAATTTGGACTTTTTCTACATTATAATGGCTCTTGAACTTTTCTGTATGACAGAGCAGTGTTTTTAGTATGCAGTTACAGTAAATGGAGACATGCATTTAGCATTTTAAGCCTCTAGCAGGTCTTTTTTTTTACACAGCAGCTCACCAATTGAATATTAATATCATGCTTGGCAATTCAGAAACACATGGTGAATTTCCTTTGTCTGTAAATGTCTATTTAACAAGTATTTAATATTCAGGCAAAGAGCTTGGATTCTGTACCTACACTAACCCTTAAAGTCTGAATGACTTATTAGCAAGGTGCAGTGGCATTCAATACCTTTACATCCATTTTTGAAGAATGTTGCAAACTACTGCTATGAGATTTTCCATTATTTATAATCAGTGTTATATTTCAAAACAGTAAAACAGCTCATAAATTTATGATTCTTCTACTGAAACCTAAAACCTGTTAAAAAAAAAGAAAATAATTTCAGTTCTTGTCTTGCACTGGAATTACCAACTATTTTTCAGTATTTCTGTATGTAGTTTTAGCAACTGCATGGTTTTTATATTTGCATTTCCATAAGTCAGAAATGCTGTCTTGCAAATGTATTAACTTCAGTGATACACTCTATCAACATTTAAATAGTTCTTGAAAGCTGGGCCAGACTCACCATTCTGTGGCTTTATATTCTTCTCTCTTGTTCATTCTTGTCCTTCCTTTTTCTCTTCTTCCTTAAAATTACAAATGAAATTAAGGGGTGATATTTTCACTGGTCCAAATCAGAACAGTCACAGCATTATTTGAAACTATGCTTATTAAAAATTTCTTCTCCTCTATTGAAATAATTATTTCAAATAGTTTTGACCAGATCTGCCTTTTAGTTAAAGACAATGGTTTTACAGCTTCAAGAATGAAATTGATATAGACCATTAAAAAAAAAAAAAAAAGAAAGAAGGAAAAAAAACCAGTAAGAGAAATATCATAACAATTCCATTGCTGGGAATTCTTTCTGTTGTAAAAATAATCCTCCCCATTATGTTTCTGGTCCATGAGGATGAAAAACATTGCAGAGGTAGTTTACATATATTTTCCATGCTGTATTTGTATGACCTGTTGTACAGCTACTTTTAATTGTCAGATGCCTATAGGCAGTTTGGTGATGAGATTTAGGAGGGGAGTACCACATAGAATTTGCTGTGCTGGGTTTGTTTTCATTAGAGCTTAGTGACCACAAACCATCATTAAATGGCCAGTCAGTTGGTCAATGATATCTTTAGGTACAGAGAAGGAAGAATAAGCATGAATCTAGTAACTTATGCTATATTTTAACTCTGAATATAGCTTGCCTGTGCAACTTACAGTTAACTTCAAAATGAGTGTGTGGTATAGGCAAAACAATTGGAGATATATGGTAAGAGAGTTCAATATGTTAATGATTTGTCATATTTACTGCTATTTTTTAAAAAAATCTATATTTTTTTGTCTCCTGTAAACTGACTTTGTCTGCATTTTGACAATATATGATTTTGCTCTTTCGTGCAAAATATTGCAGTGAAGGAAAAAGTTTTTTTTTTAAAAGGAAATTTTGTATCATATTATCTTCGATGTCCTATATTTTTTTCAAACATCCCAAATTTCAGTAAGTTTTTAAAAGGAGAGAGTTCATAGGCATACATTTGCTTTAGTAAAGATATTTGCTTCATATGTTTGAAAGAGATTGGAAACCCTGACTTTCACTTTTAAACTTTCTGATGAATGCTCGTCTTTAAGGGATGTAGTCCATCTCTTTTCCAAAATATGTATTACAGTTTGATAAAGTTTTTAATAAGCTTTTTCTGAAACTTCCATTTAGATGAATGGCATTTAGAGTATAGAATAAGGAAAAAGGAAAAAGAAATAAGATAGAACTGAATGTAAGCTTACTCAACTGAACTCAATTTATGACAACAGAAATGCATTGAATATCATTTTAGCATCCTAAAAACCTCCCTCATGACAAACATTTACCTGAAATCTACTTTTTAACCTATCTCACTTCAAAGCTAAATTTCCAAGGGGTAAGTTGTTCTTTCTACCATGTTACTGTGCAAAGACAACCCTATTTTTCTCTCAGAAATAACTATGATATAAGAAACCTTATAATAATTCCAAAAGTAGCAGACAGAAGCTACCTGGTATCCTGTAAGTGAACTGGATAATTTATTATTTCTACTATTGATGTCCACTTCAGTAAAAACAGATGGTCTAAGGAAGCTTTGCACATCTCTTTTAAGCAGACAAAAAGTATTACATGGAAAACAATGCTTTCGTGAGAATACACTGGAACAGTCTGGTTCTGATGTCCATATTTGGCAAGATTTTTAATATTGTTGTAGATACAGAAAATTGCAACATAAAGTATTTGGGTTGTCAAAACATTATCTCTAATACAAATATAAGAAATCAATCCATTTATTCTCTTGAACAGAAATTTATGCAGTAACCTGGGCAGCTAATAGATATCTAGCAAGGAGATACCTTATTGTAAATTGTCAGTTTAATCTAGCAAAACAGCCCAAGGTTAAAGTTAGAAAAATCAGAACTAGGAATACATAAATATTTGGAACCGTGATAGTAGTTAACAACTGGAATGCTAAAGGTTGTGCAGAAGAATGAATTACTATCTACATGGAATGGCCAACCTGTTTCAACACAGTGTGCATCTTTGACTCCTTTTACTGTATAATGTAAAATGACATTTGACACAGCTAACTTTTGAGTTAATGATCCTAATTCCTTGATTTACTATCATGTCTCACACTTTATGGTCCTTAGGCCATAGCTGGCTCTTGATGAGCTAGCAATGCTATTAGTATGTTGAAAGACGAAAATGAGGACTTGAGGAATACTGTGCTGTCTGCATGAAAGCTTCTATAGGGTATGCTCCTGTAGGGAGGTGTTATTAGACCTTTAGCTGCTCTTGGCCTGCTATTTCAGCTTAGATTGCTTTTTTGCTTTTTTCCATCTTTCTCTGGCATGAAAAATGTAGAATTTTATTTCATATATGAACCTTGATACATCTCACTGTGCTTTTTTTTCACCTGAAATTGCATTTCTGCAATCTCTGTAAGACCACTGAGGAGCCAAAACAAAGTTGAAATGTAGCTGCCCCTTATTAAAATCTCTCAGTGGCACCATGTAACCTACTTTGACACCACACAGGTTAGCAGGTAGCATGCAGAGAGGTTCCATTTCCTAGCATAGTTTTCTAAGTTCAGAATGATGCTATTCAAGAGTCTGCCTCCATAGAAATTGAAATACATGGGCACAGTCAAAACACCAGTTCTTAAAAAAGTAAGAATGGGCCCCCAAACATATTAATGAATGTTATATATATTTTAATTTTTTTTTTGCATCTTTCCTTCTTCAGGTTACAACTGAGAAAATGTTTAATTTCTGCTCATTAAGCTTGTGTACTTTTTCAAGATATACTATAAAACACTTTAGCCTCCAATTTGCCTTTTCTGAATCTATCCACAGAATATAGCTCCTCACATTATACTGCATCATAAGTCAACAGAAGTGTTCATGAATGAATAGCATTAGCCTCTGTAATGGGAAATATTTATGTATTTAATATGTTCCCTTCAGCTTTTCTTGGAAATGCTAAGAGAAAAACTAAAGCTTTTCACAATTCACTATAAGCTACAAAGCTATTTAAAGAAAGATACATGTAGTTATTATGCCAATACTGTTAGGGTTGATATAGATGTTTGTCAGCAGTTCCACTGTAATTCATTGCCTTTCCTGAGATCTAGAACATGGCTGTGAAATTGCATCTGTTTCAGAACCTAGAAGTTCAGAAGTGTCAGAAGTGTCAGAAGTAGACACTTCTTTTTAAAGAGAAGCTCTTAAATGCTTACTCTACAGAAAGAAACATCTTTATTTTTACATACCTACATGCTCTTTAGGAGCTCATACCATTGCTGAGAACAATACAGTTTGGAACTGCCCAGAGAAGTTTTGGGTAGACTCTTCCAAAGCAAAGAATTTCCAATTAGAAGATAAAACAATCTGAGAAAACAGATGGCACGTCAATATATTCCTCCCCTCCACCCCTTTAGGTATACTAAAATTGGACTTTTTTCCTAAAGGATCTTGTTTTCAAAAGAGGTATACTTTCTATTATCATGGATTCAGGAAATATTTATAAGATTGGTTCCCTATGAAAAATGTTGAGTATTAAATATGTATATGAAAGACAGCACACACTATAAACCAGAGCCCATATTATTTGCAGTAATCGATACCTCTGTATGTAATCTATCTGCATGTATTTATTCTCTGTTTCTTGTAACTCTGAAGTCAAACTGGAAACTTATTCTTGATATTAAGCAATTTTTTATAAAATAGGAACTATCTTCCATATGCAGATAGTGAACGCTAGTATATTTACCAAATACTGTGAATTGAATCTTGAACTAAATTAACTAAATTGGTCTGATTTTACAATGAAAAACACAGAGAAGCATAAAAGGGATATTGCAGGGACAATGCTTGTACTGCAGCACCATCAAAAGTGTGCTACAGGCAACTTAAAATCATTAACAGAACAATTTCAAATCCCTTAGCTGTAAACAGACAGGTTGTAGGTCCATCATGAAAGTTATAAGCAATCCATTCATCAAAACCACATTGATTATCCTATGTAGTGGATCTGAGCAAAGAAGGGAAAACTACACATTTCATATGATTGTCTAGATCTATTGATGGTGCAATGATATGTTCAATAATTCATCAAAAAATATTAAGCAGATATTGACTTTTGATGAAATGAGCAGAGATATTTATTTTTTAGTAAAATATAATTAAATCTTCATTAGCTGAGCATACAAAAACTTACCCTGCATAGAATAATTCTAAATATGACATCACAGTGGTAAGTCTCTCTCAAATTTATTTTAAAATAATAAAATTCAAATAGTAATAAAAATAAATCATCATAGGAAAGAAAATGAGAAAACTTAGAAAGAAAGCAAGTGGTGAAAGAATGATACCATGTGTGATGGGGTGACCTTGGTGGCTGACAGATGCCCACCCAGCCGCTTGCTTGTTCTCCCTCCTGAACAGGACAGGCGGAGATAAATAACTTGTGGGTTAAGACAAAAACAGGGAGATTACTTACTGCTGCAGACAAAACAGACTTAATTTATAGCCAATTAAAAGTAGAGTAGTATGATGAGAAAAAAAGACAAAAAACTAAACCACCTTCCCTCACTTACCTTTTTTTCCCAATCTCAGCTTCACTTCTTCATTCCCACCTTCTCTGTCTCCTCCCCCCTGCCTAGTGGTTCAGGGGGATGGGGAATGAGGGGTTAGGGGGTTAGGGTCAGGCCCTCACAGTTTTTCCCTGCTCCAGCATGGGATCCTCCATGGGCTGTGGGGTGTTAGGTCCCAGTCCAGTTCTCACACAAGGTAATATCTGTACCCTGGAACACAGACAGGAATCTGGGTCCTGGAGCACCTCCTCACCCTCCTCCTTCTCCTGTGTAGAAAGTTTCATTTGCAGCACAGATTGCTGATCAACTTCAGGTCTCCCCCTCCAAGAATAAGGCTGCAGAATATATCCCGGTGCAACAGATGCCCATAAGAAAAAGAGGAGGAATGCACTAACTTAAAGATCTACAGCAGCCCTGAGTTTGAAAAAGACTACTATGTGGTCTGGGGCCTAAGGCAAATTTGGACTACCCAGATGTAGTATCCAAGATTTGGGTTGTGCTCTGGACAGTAATTAGGAATACTCTGATGAAATTAAGGTAAAAATGCCGCAGCTAACAATGGGAAAGACTCAAGAAGAATGTGACTTCGAAACGATCTTCGAAAGTAACATCTGAAAGTCAAACCACAATTGTCTGTTAAAACCAAACTGGAAAAAAAATCTGTAGGAAACGGCAAGAGTGGGGAATGTACACTGAGAAAGTGGTAGACTGGATGACTGAGAAGGCCCTTCCCATCTTTAACATGTACTTTCATCACTGATCACTGTGGTTTTGCTTTATTTTTACACCATTGCTGTAAACATAAGTTCTGCTCCTACTTATGCACTGAGTTACGAGTCATAGAGCATAGACTTACTACTCTCAGTACATAAATATAAGCAAGGCCACAGGTTTTTCCACAAAATTAGAACTTGTGTCTCTATCCTGAAGGATGAGCTGATCTTGATGCCTGCACAATCTACAAAGGAAATCAGAGACAGTCTGAACAAGGGTAAGGGACTGTCTGCATAAAGAAAAATATTTGGAAAATTGGAATAGAATTTGGAAATGACGCAACTGGGTTCACCCATGTCATATGGATGTCATATAGA
Organism: Calidris pugnax; assembly: GCF_001431845.1. Classification (NCBI taxonomy): domain Eukaryota; kingdom Metazoa; phylum Chordata; class Aves; order Charadriiformes; family Scolopacidae; genus Calidris; species Calidris pugnax. Next base: position 15,862,850 of record NW_015094509.1, read on the forward strand.
GGTTGCTCAGTATGGGGTGCCTATATAACTAGAAATTTACAGGAATTTGTTGTCACATCTTATTGGTTACTGGATTAGTTTATTTCAAGAAACGTTTCTTATGTATTTTTGCCTTTGAAAGTGTTTCCCTGCTAATGAAACAAATGTAATTCTACCAGTCTTGAAATAATTTCCACATCACAGCATTGTGATTAGTTTCACTTTCACACCAAGTCTGCCAATTTTTTAAAACAGTCTTTTCATTAATAATACTGCCTAGTATGAGCTGCCAAAAACTATTTAACATGTGATATGAAAAATCTGGCATTATGTAGGTGCTTAGTGAGAGCCACTATTGTAAGATTTTTAGATTTCCTCCAATAGAGCTGTCTCAAATGAACTCTGGTTATTCTCACTGTATATCCTCTAGTAAAATAAAATTGTTATTTTTCGTCATTCAATGTGCATATTTATGAAGTCAGAGTGATACAATTGGTATTCACTTAATCCTATTTTTACGGATGCTACTCACATGCAGAGTCTTTTTCATGCTTTCGCTTCAGTGCCAATACCCAAAAATATATTAATTTTTTGTTCCTATTGTGCCTTATCCAGTATACTTTTTCATCACAAGGAGATTCACATTGTCATTTTCCTAGCCTATGTATGTGTCCCTGTTTTTTATCCCTTTCCCCTTATCCTGTTAGCTCTGCCAAATATGTCTGTCTGACTCTGTGTTCCTCCCTCTGATGCCAGTTTAGTGCTTTACAGCAGCTTACCTATTTTACCACTGGACATCTTTCCTGATGACTCACTCCAGTCATATGACTTATTTGGTTAGTCGTGCTCCCTCTTCTCTAAAATTAGATGGTGAGCTCTTCATTTCATGGACCATGTCTTTTTATCTGTCCCATAAAGATTACATGGCATTTATGGGAGCAATGTAAATTATTAATAATAAACATTTTATACTCTACTGATACACATTTAGCTATTTGGACTGTGAAGTATTGCCTTTGGTCTAAGCAGATGTCAATGTATGATTGTGTCAGGGAGCAGAATGGGATGGGGTCTCCTTGGTGCTTGGAGGGTGGAGGGGACTCTTCCGAAGCAACAGGATTGGGTCTGCCACCAAAGATGTCGCACTGTCCCAGACAGAGAGCAGGGCAGATCAGGGGACTGCAAGAGCAGCCCCACCCCCAGACCCGGACATCAAGGACCTCTCTGGGGCAGGGATATCCCTGGGCTGGAAAATCAGCCCACAGGTGGACTCAGTTTTATGGGGCCCACACCCCTGCTGTAGCATCACTGGGGCAGGAGCTGATGGTCCTGGGGTACTGAAATGGGGTCATGGGTCCAGGTCTACCTCAGGGAGGCAGGGAAGGGCTGGGCCAGTCAGAGCTGTCAGGGCATTTATTTATTAAAAATATATTTGTTAAAATTTTTGTTTGTATGTCTCGTGAAATTGCAGTTAAGCCAGCTCTGGAAAGAAGAAAAAAGATTTTACAATGATGGTCTCCCTTCTGATTTTCAGAATAAATGAGCATGGGCAAACACACAAAACTGCTTGCAGTTGGAAATTTCTTGATTTAGACATGTACTTACACATGACTGTGTTTAATTATGTTGCCCAGAATAAAAATATAAGAGCTTATAAATCAGCAAATATAGCCAAGTATGTTTGGAATTTATTCCCATTCTTGCTATCATATGTCTTATTCTCTATCAAATAATTCTAAGCGACACTTAGACAAAAAGTGCACCATCACCTTTACTTTTGCCTTTCTGGTCCTTCCAAGAAACATATTTAGCGAACTGCAGAATCTGTATTTACCCCAAAAAGTGGACAGAGCACGAGTAAAGCAAGATTGGGTGCTTGGTTGCTAAGTGCATTAATGATAATTAAAGGACTTATGATCATGCCAAGTAAGTCAAGTAAGCAGCTCTTTTTATCAGGGTCATGAATGAGTAATATTAATTCACTGCACATAAGGATTTGTTTTCTTATGTCAAACTTTAATTATAATTTGAATTAGAGCTGCAAATAAAAATAAATTCTTTAGGTCTGGAAGACATTTTGCATTTAGTATTTGTATAAATGCACAAATGTCCACAGACACACATCCACAGACACTGGGAAAGCAGCAGTTGTGGTGGTGGGTGATGCTCCTCTCTGCACTCTTCACAGTGCGGAGCAGGACATGTATTCATTACAGGCAACACATCTTCACACTCCCACACAAATGACTCCTCTTTGGGGAACCAGCATGTGCTATATGAGTATGCATTGATGGAACAGTGAAGAGCAAGGGAACTCATGCATTTTTAAACATGCATGCAAACAAAAGAACATAAGTTTTCCCTTGTTTGGTATGATTATGTTGCATAAATGCACTTACCTATGTACAAGAGATAGTAATTATATCTGGATGAACCTCACACTAAAGTTTATCCACTTCATATTTAAAACCCAAACTGAATTTGGGTGCAAGCCAAATTCTAGAGAACAGACAGAATAATATAGTGAAATAGCTGAAGTTTAGATTTAAATATGAAGTTCTTAATTTACATCTAGACATCTTTTACAGTGAGATAACCACCCTGTTTTTATTTGCCTTAATATACATCCGAATTTTATTCTGTCAGCATACATACACTTGTGTAATTCTGCCTTAAAGAATCTTGCCTTTAATTTAAGGCTCAACCTCATCTGCAATACTAAATATTCAATGCTTTCTTATGTAATATATGGACATAAGAAATCAAGTGTCAGAGTCTAGGTAGTTTCTGCTCAGCAGAATTCCAGAGCTCTCTCTCACAGGCAGCACATAGACAGGAAAGAGGAAAAGTTCTTTCTTTCTTTCTTTCTTTATTTATTTATTTTATTTATTTATTTATTTATTTTTTATTTGTGTGTGTATATAAATAATCCCCAGCCAGTGGCTGGCTGAGTTTTAAGGCTTGAAGAAGAGTTTTGACTGTTTTTCTTGCTACATTAAAAGCACTTTTGGCAAAACACAAAACGTAACATCTTCTACCAGCTGAAGAAAGCACTTTAAAACTTGTTAGTATGAGGCTATCCATTAAGTTATTATTTTAACTTGTACCTTATTCATCACATTTTGTCATTCAGTGCTAATAATACTCAGAAACTGGTGAAACTATTTTAAAAGTCTCCCAAATAATTTATTTTTCTTTTTATTTCAACATTAACATCTCCAGATTTTCTGATGTTAATAAAAAATGTTATGTAAACTCCTCCTTCAAAATGTATGACAAATAACTTCCAGTTGTTCCATTTTAAATCATAGAATATGAAAAGATAGCAAGGATGAGGTTCAATTGGCTGAGCAGAGCCATAGAGATATTTTAAATCCAGGTAAATCAGCTAGACTGTCTGACCTTGAGCAGCCTGTCCCCAAACCCTCAAGGAGGACAGGTCTTCTGTGATGCCTTCCCTGCACACAGAGATGCTTTGAATGTCTCAGATGTTAACTGCTGCCTCCATTTAGGGAAGTCAATCTGACTCTAACTATTAATTTGTCACATAATTTTAGATGTTTGCAAGGTAGACACTAACATATGAGCAAGTCACTAGGATCCATTTATAGTCAAATGAAGAAACCTTACATAAGGATTCAAAGAACTTATTTTATTTGGACATTTTAGGATAAGATTAATTTTGCAGCAAGTACCTTTTCTTCCTCCTTGGCTATAAAATGGTACTTCAATAATTCACTCAGTTGAGCACGTAACATTGTTGATACCCTCAGTGGATCAGAGTAGTCCCTTCCAGTGCTGTTGCACTGTGTCTCTGCAAGTTACCCACATAATAATCCACCCTTGATAGCTTTTTCCCCAGTTTTAAAAATTCAGCACTGACTGCCTTACATTGTACTGGTATATCAACAGCTTTCTACCCCCTAAATCTGTTGACAAATGATTCTTGCAACACAATGAATGCTGAGGTGATCTAAGGTTTGAAATAAAAATCTGATAATTCATATAGAGACATATTTATGTTCAAGAAACATTCCTTTGATGCCAAATAATAAAAATAAACTATTAGGAATCTTTAAGGAAGAGATATACAAAATTATTGTATGTAAGATTTTTCTTTATTATGACAAGAAAGTGTACTAATCTCTCTCTATGAATAGCTCCTGCAGAACTGAAGTTAGAAGCTTTTTTGTCTTGTGCCTAAAATGAAATAGATGATTATGTCAGAGGAAATTTTTATCTCATTTAATAATGAGATAACAGTTAGAACTTTGCGAGACAGGGAAAAAAAAAAAGCAATCTTTGTAGTTTTGTAGCATATTTGTAGACTACATTGTGACAATGGTAAAAATCTCATTCTAATCCTTCCTAAGTGGTATGAATCCACAGCAGTCTAAGTACATCAGTTATGGGTGACTGAAGTGAATAGGGAGATGGGTTTACATAGGTATAGTTACTCAATTTGAACCCATATTTCTAATTAAAGTATAAGCTTGGGGTGTATTTTGCTACAAGAAAGACATTAATGAAATGTTTAAGCAAGTGTGAAATTTTTAATATTTACCAACTATTTTAATATTTACCAAATAGTTAAAATTCACCAGCTTATTAGAAGATTCATTGAAAAAATAAAACAATCTGTGTGCCACATAATTTTGTTCTTAATTACAATTAATTAATTTAATTTATTAAATTTATTAATTTATTATTAATTAATTTAATTAATTAATTTATAAAAGAACCACTTCTAAGGTTTTAAATATTTAAAAGTGTACCTCTATTTCTAAAAAAAGGAATTCTATGGAAGAGGCACCATTTTATACCAGAGGACTGGCCCTGTGGTGTATTTAGAATCATAATTACAGACTTTAGTCATGAAAATAAGTTTAATATTTTATTACTTACTGTTAGCACAGCTTTGCCAATAAAGTTAAAAAGAAAGTTAATTGGAATCTGCTGCATTTTGTGCACCAAGTGCATCACTACGCCTACTCACTGAGAGGAATAACATCTCAGAATTGTTCCCTAAAAGCACAGTCTAAATGAAATGGGCAACACAGTTATGGATATTAATGCAGAAAATGAGTAGAAATATTAATGATTATAATAAATAAGTAGAAAACACACGTACTGAATTTTCAGAAAGCTAGATTTGCAAGTTTTGCTTTAAAAAGCAGCAAATTTTTAAATGTTTCAGTGAGGCATGCTTTTCCTGTAAATCACTGGAATAGCATAGGCATTAAATCTCCAGTATCATTTATGGAAAACCATTTGATTAGACCAGAATCATGTACTCTTCCTTCAGACAGAGCTGCCATTTTATTTTACTTTGCAACCTCCAAATATCATTAGTTGTAAAAATGACCATTATTGTTACTCCAACGTGATACATTTTGCCTCCCACCTGCATCCAGAACTGAGTCCCCAGTGGGTTACACCTGGAAGAGGCCTTCTTAGAAAGGTATGGAGTTAGCATTGGAGAAATCTCTACTTTACATGCACATGGGAGCAGCATTTGGGATGGAAACAAACTCCCCGGTCTTTATCCTCCAAAAGGTAGGTTCCCAGGCTAAATTGCTTGTCCAGGTTCCCCAAGCAGTAGTCTTCACAGAGAGACAGGGATTAAGACAATCATTCCATCAATCTTGCGGTCCTTTTAAAAAGCTTCAGAGAATGATCTGCTCTTTAGAGATGCCTTTCTATTACTGATAATTATAAAGTGGACCTGAATTATCATCATAGTTGGCTAAAATTACTCCTGATTTCACAGAGTATCCAATAAATAACGTCTAGCTCCTATATAGACAATAAGGTATTTCAGGCTAATTGAATATCGTGTGCTCCTCTGTATCTCCATTTTTTTGTAAGAGGCAATGGTTGTTCCATTTTAGGGACTACCCCATTAAAAGTTACTGAATAGCAAAAGGACTAGGATCAATAGCTGTAACTGAGGACTCTAAATGACTTATTTCCAGGTTTTTGCCTTTTAAAATATTTTTCTTGCATCTTGTACATAGCTTATGTTAGACTGTGTGATAAAAGCTCATCTGCAAACTCAGAGGAGCACAGAAACCCAAACAATATCCTGACAGGCTATTCCCAGGCCCATGATAGGAGCCATCATCCCATCACAGGCTCGTTTTCACAAGTCCAGAGGAGCAGAGAAGCACAATGGCAGGCCTGACACTGACTCAAGGACTCAGAGAAAAGGACAGCCTGTTTGGGCACCTCCAAGGGCAGCCCCCAGAGACCCTTAGCCCCAGTGACAGGGTGTGAAACCCATCATGATGACTCCATGCCAGGGCACCTTTAGGAGACAAGTGGGTGGCTGCATAGAGGTATGAGACACATTTTGCGATGCAGGGGAAGAGCATTTTTGGAGTGCACAGAATTTATTATGGGAATGTTTAAGGGAGGACACAAAGGTGGGGTGTCTGTGTATGGAGGTGTCAGTGCAGCAGCTGGAGTCAGGTCATGGGTCAAAGATGCTGCGTGTTTGCAGTGCCAGCAACTGAAGTGAGTGGATGTAAGCTGCAGCAAATGTTGGAGGTCCATAACAAGTAGGGTCCCCCAAGGGTTGGTACTGGGTCCAGTCCTCTTCAATGACCTGGATGAAGGGGTGGAATGTACCCTCAGCAAGTTTGCTGTCAATACAAAACTGGGAGAGATGGCTCTTCCAACCCCATGTCACTCTGTGATTCTGTGATTCTGTGATAGGTAACATTAAGACTCATTTTGAAAACTGTGACTTAACTCAGTATCAAAGTCCTTAATTGGAAGAGATGAACAAGAAGAAAACATGAAAATGTTTGTAGATCATATTAGTCTCTTTCTAATAACTTTGGGTGAGCTGAATTCTCAATTGTATACAATTAACCAATGAACTTTTAAAAGCTGTGTGTATTTAAAAGAATAAAAAGCAGGGCACTACACTGGTCGTTTTTCTATTTCTTCACAGAATCCTAGAGACTTACACAACATCACCTTTGTTAGCTCTGATCATGTTATGACCTTCAGAGCTCAAGGAAACAGGTGAGTGAAACATTGGCTGTGTGAGCAATAGTTACTCCTCTACTCCTGACTGTGACACTAGATAGACATGATGGGCAATATATTACCTTGAAAAGAGATTTCATTATTCTGTAGAGTATGGTAGAAACACGAACTATGTTTCAAAATTACCTTGAAAGCACAAGCTGGCTTCCAGCTACAGTGAAAGATTCAAGTATCTAGTGATTTATAACATATAACTCAGGCGCACTTGCAAGAAGCAGTGTCTTGTTTCTCAAGATACTCACTTTTATGCAGTCCACTTCTGCAGTAATGTTTTATTTTCTTTATATTAAGCTTCTGAATTCATTGTCATTGGTAATTGCCTCAATACAGTGAAGAAAATAAACATTATCTTTCATAGATTTTAAGAGGCCACAAGCATTTCTTCTTTTTCAAAACTGCGTTCTCTGATGAATACTTCCCCACCGCCACCCCGATACTGATCTGTCACCTATTTTATTGGTCCATAAACTTACAATTCTTATCTTTTACTTTCTTTTTGGTCATTATTATTTCAATCCTTTAATAAATTGTTCTTGGAAATTTATGATGTGGATTTCTTTGTTGTTCTATTTTTTTCCCATAGTCTTTGGTCAAAACTGCTCAAACTGAACTGAGTTCTTTACTCATTTTAAGAAATAAACATGTGATTTTCTGTATAGCAGTTCCTAGTTTATTTTTTTAATGCTAAAAAAAAAAGTTTTACTACAATGTGATTTTGTTCTACTCAATTTTCTACTCAATTTTGCTTTTCTTCTTCAAAAGCTTCTTATAAAAGTTTGCACAAAATAAAACATTCACCTTGCTGATGTATAAGAGGTGAGTCTTGTGTACTTTGCGGTTTATTTACTTTTTTATTTCTTCTGGGAATAATTTTAAATTTCTAGAAAATAAGAGAGGAAAAGAAGGAGCGGCAAAATTCAGATATTGTAGTGATACAACTCCTATGAAACCATTGTTTTGCCTAAAAAATTCCTTCTTGAAGGAATGTGACTCTTTTCGTGTGTTTCAAATTCTGCTGAATTCTACCATCTTGCAATGTTACGTCCATTAAAAGACTAATAATCAGTCAGTCCGTATATTTCAAGCTGAGTAATAGATTCATAGATGTGCATCAGCCATTTTCTATCAACATTTTGGCACTCAAGTAATAACAAGAGCCTTCACAATTTTGCAGTAGAAGATGACTCATGTCAAATATCTTATTTTATTCCAATGAGTAAGGCAAACGATTGTTTGTATCATCTAGACAAAACCAAACAGCACTCCGACAGGGAATAAGAATGAAAAGCTTTTAATGTATTGAATGAATATTTGAAAACAACAGACAGAAACATTGTTAATCTCTCCATTGGTATGTGATTTTGGACAGCTTATGCTGTTCAAAAAATTTAAAGAAGCTCTTACGATTACAAACCAGCCTACCATGCTTCTGACAGATGAAATGTTCACTTGATGCTACTGTACTCATTGGGTTTACTTTACATTTGGGTCTCAATAATTCAGAAAGCTCTTTTTATACACAAGTTGCAGTCAAAGAATAAACATAAAAGTAATGAAGTAGAAGAGGCCTTCTGGTTTTGGGGTTGTGGCCTTTTTAAAATTTTCTTTTATTGATTCATAAATTGTAAAACATAATAATTAGCCAGTGTAGATCGGCATAAAGAAGAACTTATCACACGGTACAATTGCTCAGTCAGCTTACAGTGGTAATGCCTGTAGAAACACAATAATCACAATAAAGAAGTTAAAAACATGAAATGTCTGAATTTCAAACACAACACCCTCCCACACTTTTTAAATTTTAATGAGTTTTAAACATGGTAAAATCGCAAAATCCAGGAAGTTCTATAAGAGCAGATTGGACAGTTCATATAACATTGGTTTTAGGGTTATAGGTTTTTTGGGGAATAAGGGAAAAGATTTGTTAGGAGCCACTTAGAAATCTTCATTATAACAGTTTTGCACCTTTCCACACTTTTACCTGTAGGCTAAAGAAATCATACCAGCAATATAAAATAGAAAAATTTGTTAATTTAAGTATGTATTGTGCTAAGTTGATGAACATAAGCAATTTATAGTATTTTGCACTGCAAAAAGCTTGTTATCATAACTGTGAAACCTATTTTCTACACATTTGTTGTACTATGGTCTGAATTTATTCCACTCCTTATTCAAGTATAAAAAAAACAGTTCAGAATCACTTTTATTCTATGCATTAGTTACTGCAAGGTATTTTAATTCTTCTCCTTGTGACTTTTTCTTTAAAGTAACACCTTTTTCAAAAATATAGTTAGCATCAGTCAATTATTTTCTTTTTAAACTGCATACAGTTTTGTGGAAACATTCCTACATTTCTTTCTTTTTATGATATTGATACCAAATTTCATTAACAGCTTATATCCCTAAAACAGTGGCTTACTGTACTTGCATGATAATTCACAGATACCAATCATTTTAAGCATCAGCAGCTTTTGAAGAGTTACTCTGGATTTCATTTATAATAGCAAGAACAAAATTCTCTGGAGTCCCTCTACCCATGCAATACAGCTTATATAACAGAACAAAGAACACGGTACATACGTACCATGGGAAACTTTCTACTTAGCCTACTGGAAAGATGACCTTTTTACTCCTCTAAAGGTCACAGAATCACAGAATGGTAGGGGTTGGAAGGGACGTCTGGAGATCATTTAGTCCAACCTCACTACCAAAGCAGGTTTACCTAGAGCAGGCTGGACAGGATCATGTCCAGGCAGGTTTTGAATCCCTCCAGAGGAGACTCCACAACCTCTCTGAGCAGCCTATTCCAGTGCTCTGTCATCCTCAAAGTAAAGAAGTTTTCCCTCATGTTGATATGGAATTTCCTTTGTTCCAGTTTGTGCCCGTTGCCCCTTGTCCTGTCTCTGGGCACCCATTCTCTTGTCTGGCCCCATTCTCTCGACACCCACCCTTTAGATGCTTATAAGCATTGATGAGATTCCCTCTCAGTCTTCTCTTCTCTTCTAAACAGTCCCAGGTCTCTCCACCTTTCCTTGAGATGCACCAGTCCCCTGATCACCTTTGTAGCCCTCTGCTGGACTGTCTCCAGCAGTTCCCTGTCCTTGAAATGAGGGGCCCAGAACTGGACACAGTGCTCTCACTAGGGCAGACTAGATGACCTCCCTTGACCAGCTGGCCACACTCTTTTTATGCCATTCCTCCTTGGCCACATGGGCACACTGCTGTCTCATAGTCAACCTGTTGTCCACCAAGACTCCCAGGTCCTTCTCTGCATAAAAAGGAAGAAAGAAGTTTGTAACAAAAAAGTTCTTATCTGCCATAAATAAGCTAAATAGGGCAGGAAAAAATATAAACCTATTACCTGCTTTCCTCCCACACACAAATAATCAGTTACTTGACATGGAATATTTTACTTTCTCTGCATTAGTCAGGCCCAGCAAATCAAAGAAACCTTGAAGTCATTTAGTTTCAGTCTTCATCAGAAGTCTTTGTCATTAAATAAAAATTATCTAATATACCAATTTCACAGCACCTCTTCAAGTTTACATAACATATTTATGGATTTATATAAGTGCCACAAAAATTTGCAAAAATTTACTTTTTATTCAGTACCCAGGGCCTAGTAACTCCAACTACTTTTCTAACAAACTAGCTTTTCAGTGTTATGTCATCTAACTATAGAGAGAAAATAAGAATGCATGGACTAGCCTTTGATCTGTTGCACTGGGAAATACTGCTGTGGGATCTTTTATATTCAATGTGTGTACTGCAGAGAAGTCAATGCACACTTACATTTCACTGAATGTTCCTCCGTCACTGTCTACTTGTTTAGGCCTTGATTTAAGAATAATACTCCCTTGTCTCTTGTGCTGAACAACAGTTAAAGTATTCTGAAACTTTGAATAATCTGATTTTAAAAGCTAGTTTTCACTTGAAAGATATTGGAATATTCCTACAATAAAGGATTTTGGTATATTAAGTTCTGAGCACTCTTTCTCTGTCCCTTAGTTGTTCAATTATTTAACAGAAGATAGATCATCTTCCCAAGCAGTAGTCTAGCATAACCTGCATCACTGTAGTTAGGTCAGGCTTCTGTGAGACAGTTGATGTGACTTTCATTTCATCAGGGACTTATTGGCACCTGAATTCAGGTCTTGGGTGAGTGTTTAGATACTGGATATAAGGACACAGCAAAGAAAATAGTGCCAATTTTACCATCTGTCTATTGTACAATAAGGTCTTCTGCATCTGCTTCCAGAAAGGCATAAACTGAAATGAGAAAGGGATATTTCCCCAGCATACACTCTGAGGAGGAGCAAAACTTAAGATAGTCTCTGTCTTCAACATTTTTTCTGGCTAGTTCAGGTGTCTTCCATTCAGTACGTGCCTTTCTGGGAATTCAGTTTTTCTAATTCATTTATGCGCTTCTGGGCTTTATGTGTGGAGTTGTTGTGTATAAATCAGGTAGTGAATTCCATTTAGGAGGCAAATATCTAAAGGTTTGGTGCAGCAAAATGCAAAGTATTTAGATCTCTTTCCAGAATCCAGAAGACCTTGTCATGGTTAATTTCACCTAGAGGTCAGTTTCCTCACTGGTTTACTGTACTTGCAATTGGAAATTATGGCAATGCTTTCCCAGTTAATCAGGTTTCATAATTATTTAGTCAGCTTTTGACATTGTCCTTCAATGAAATACTTAAATAATTTTGTTCCCCCTGCCCCCCACGTAGGATAAATTGAAAATTTAATCAAAACACAGAGAATAGATTTGAACTGGGTTAATTTTAATTTTGCTGAAGGTATATTTAATTAGGTTGAAAAGGCCATATGATACTACAGATTTTGGCCTTGCATGAGAACATTTATACTAGAAATATCATTTTAATCAGGAAAGAAACAAAACTTTATCAGAAGAACAGAAAATAGGAAGTCATAGGATAAAGTGATAACAGGATATTTTAATCTACTATATAAAAACTTTCTGAATTTCTATAAAATAGACATGTTAATCTCAAGGACCAAAACCCCTTTGCATATAGCTATTTAGTTTTCAACTTCACCATAGAATAATTCCAAATGAATGATGCTATATAAATCTGATAATTGTATCGATCTACCAAAGGATGGGCGATCACCTAGCTTCAGGATTTTTTTGCAGTTTTCTTTTTTTTTGCCGCAGAGGTGTAAATAAGAAAGAACCACAACTATCAACACATAAAACTAACTCAGGTGAAAAGAGCCAAGAAGGAATTCTGAACTGACATATTTTCTCCCAGTGGAATCGACTCTGTGGCAGGTTCAAGAGTCAACAGTCATTTATACCCAGTTTTATAGGATTTGCAACCAACACATATAGTGCAGAATGTGAGGAGGCAAGAGATGAATGTTTAGTGTATAGTCACTTGTAGTGAATGGGAATCTACACTGAAAAATGTGATTTCTGATCATTTATTTGTTTGTTTTTCCTGCCTTTATCACTTCTGATTATCTTTTTGAGACCAGGAATTAAATATTACATGTTAGTTCAGGTGACTTAGGCTTATCTTATTTAACAATTAATAAAATGTCGGAAAGGAGTTAGGCATGCATTAGTTTAGGAACCAAGAATATACAGTACCATGGAAAAAAAAATATTTAAATACTGAACTTATCAAACTCTTCTGTACTGAAATTTACCTCCCCAGTATTGCGAGTAATTGTATGTATGCGTACATACACACATACACACATATATATACATATAAGCCAGTTAAGGAATTAGAGATCAGTGTGATGTGAATGTTTAGAAGACTGACAAATCAGGCCAGTTTATAGGTAAACTTTACTGAAAAAATTGCTTAGCAACAGACTCTGTGCTAATGTTTAGTTCTTACATGTTAATAATCACCATCACTACCTGTACAAAAGTCTTTAGCACTCATATGCTATTTTAGCTCTCTGCAGCTGATGCCATTCACTGAGCACTGATGACTGTGGTCATTGCTAGCTCTTAGTTGCTGAAGTCAAGGTAGTCACACGTGGCAGCTCTTTGAACAGAGAAATCAAAAGTGAAGCAGCGTTGTGCTCTGCCTTTCTTCTTAATGATTGGTGGTTTTATACTGTTTGTCCCTTTCCTAAATATTCTCTTGATACTTCTTTTTTCTTGGATATTTTTTTTTTCTGCCTGGAACTGTCATTCCTGTTGTGCATTAGATAAGACGCCTGTTTAGAGTCCCTTATACATATCTCCTTTTTCTTTGCAATGTTGTTTTTTGACTGCCTACTTTATGCAAAGACACATCTTTGTTAACTACTTTGGTGGTTGCATTACTTGTATACTTATGTAAAACACTGGTACATTGTGTATTGTTGTGCCATCATAGTATTAAAAATGCTTATGGATATGTTATGTATATTATATATATGTCATAGATTACAATATTTAAGTAAACTTATATTTGGTTTTGAGACAAATTAATATTAATTATGTCCTTACATACATTTACTGGTTTTAGGTCTCACAAGTCTCTCCCATGGCCACACTAACCTGGTGATTTTTATAATGAAATAATTTCAGATCACAATGAGAAAAAATCTCTTTCCAGTACCAGGACTCTAATTCTAATTATTTCTTACTCATCATTTCTCTTACATAGAGGCAACCCAAAAGTTCTGTAGGAGTATCTGACCAAAAATGGGCTGATGAAGTCTCAAAACCAGAGCTAAATAGGAAGATCCTTGTTCACAGGATTCTGACTATGATTATAGTGTGAATTTAGGGATTGCACTCATACTGAGGGCCCAACTCCCTTGATATCCCTCTGGCTGCTCTGGCTACAGTCTGCCGTTTTCAGTAGGGAAGCTCAGAGGTGAAGGGCTAATTTACCTCACTGATTGTCAGTAGGAAGAACAAGTGGCTCAATACACTGCAGACTTAAATCCAAAACTCCTCCTGAAGACCATCCATTCTAGTCCCAAATTGGAAACTGATTTCCATTGTGATTTTTGGTAGACTGTTTAACTTCAGATCCTCTAATAAATCAGTGTTCCAATTCACAACTTCACCAAATTTTGTAGCCTTTCCAAAAGCTTGCAAACTATTAGCATCATCGTTCAAGATCAAATTACTATAAAACTAAAACCAAATTTCCTCCTGTTGGTTTTGTCTGATAAAAAGAAGAAATCTCTGCCATGAAGAAAAAGAATAACCCCTCTCTTAAGTATAATCTTTGATTTCTTTTTGACCTTTCTTTCTACGTTATTTTGGCCAATTATGAGTTCTGACATGAAGCTAGGAAAACTGGTCTTAGTGTATTAGTCTTATATGATATTTATGCACATGTATGATAAACTTAATGAGTCTCTCATTTCAATGGAACATCATATTACATAAAAAGGTAAGTTGCATTACTGATCTAAGGTGAAATGTTTTGTGAAAAAAAAAACCAAACCGAAACAACGCAAGTTTCCATGTAGAAATTTACACAAATATTTGGTCTAATAAGTTGAAATGAATATCATAGAATGGTTTAGGTTGGAAGGGACTTTAAAGATCATCATGTCCCAACGCCCCTGCCATGGGCAGGGACACCTCCCACTACAGCAGGTTGCTCAAAGCCCCATCCAGCCTGGCCTTGAACACTTCCAGGGATGGGGCATCCACAACTTCCCTGGGCAACCTGTTCCAGTGCTTCACCATCCTCACAGTAAAGAATTTCTTCCTGATATCTAACCGATGTCTACCCTCTTTCAGTTTGAAGCCATTACCCCTCATTCTATCACTACATGGACTTGTAAAACGTCCCTCTCCTGCTTTCTTGTAGGTTCCCTTTAGGTACTGGAAGGCTGCGATAAGGACTCATTGGAGCCTTATCTTCTCAGTGCTCTGGTCTACAGAGCATTCCGACTGTCGTGACTTGACCTTTTCCAGTACAGCTATGTTCTGCTGGAGATTTTATTATTAATTCCAGTAAAAATCATTGCTCAAAAAAAATAGTTTTAGATGTGCTTTCAAAGGTACTTCTTATCATCATTAGCCGGTTTTAACTTTAGTTTTCCAAATACTGTCTTTTACTGTAGTTTTTCATTCTACTTTGAAGCCTGTTAAGAGAGGAAGACTGAATTCCCCTATGCTTATAATGGTGACTTGGAACAAAAACTAGATGGAGATCAAAGAACTTCTTTAGACTTCTCTGATCTATACTGTTACTAGAGATAGTACGTCTTCCAAATATTTTAAATGAACAGTAAAAAAAGATGTTTGGCATGTGATTTTAATTTTAGAGAAACAGTTGCCTTTATAAACTCCTATAAGTAGGCTGGAAATAATTTTAAAAAATTGTGCAAATATTTTTCTGAAATTTTATGCATTAAGTATTTATTTTTTTATTTGGAAATAGAAACAATGGTGATACAGAAATGTGGCAATAATTTTTTTACAAGAAAACAAAAAGCATTAACATTATACTGCCAGTATGCTAAACTCCATTACTCTCAGACTGAGGGTAAATGGAGAGTTTCCACACCAATTTTATAGAATTGGTTCAGATGCTTATGAAAATCTGAACCAATCAGATGCATCATCAGATGCAGAACCTGCATCTCAAGATCAGATCACTAAACCTTCTCATGTATTAGTAGGAACATTTTTAAAAATAAGCTTTTTGTTTAAGAATCCATGTCAGGAAGTCTGTTTTGTCATCTATTCTTTCTGTTTTTCTTGTACTTTCCACTTCCAGAACTGTCATGTATTTTGATTGGAAATGCAAGTGCTTCACAGATAAGTTGTTGACCTGTGTTCACTGGGCTCTCATGCTACGGTCCGTTACTCATGATGTACCACAATCTGCCCTTTACCTGAATCTATGTAATATTTCATAATGAGCTGAATGGCCTGGCCAGTGCTACCAATGGAGAATGTATAGCTTTACCATGTCCATGCTTCAAGATACTTCTCTTCTCTGTGATGTGCAGAAATCTACCCGAAATTTTTGACATAAAACATGATTCTTACTGTCGCTTTACTTAATGTTCTCTTTAATGAATCAAAATCTAATTGTTCCCAACAAGACTCCCTCTGGCATTCAGCCTTTAGCAGCATGTCTCGATACCCTGCAGTTGGCTGATATCTTTAAATACCTAAGATCCAAGAATTTCTCATGTCAGAAATAGCTACCTCTATGCGGCATGTAAGGTATTTATTTCTTTCAATAATGACTAAAAAAGGAAGAAAAACATATTTTCTGTCATTTCATTGTTAATTAGCAAATATGTCTGGTTTATATCATCAATTATATCAGCACATGTAAACTGTAAATGTCACAGACTGTTTTCTCACATGTAGCCTTTTTTTATTATCAATTAGGTTTTCTGTTGGTCAGTAAGGAAAACATCTATGTCAAACATTTTGATAGAAAGGAAATTAGTTTTATTTCTTTTAGGTACAGGAAATGTTGAATCCAGCCGTGTTACAGCCTAAGTACATATTCTCAGTTTGGAACTACTAGATTGAAAAGTATGGAGAGGTGGGTAAAGAAGGAAGTAGGTGGCCCTGTGAAGTTTTTAGAGATAGATTTGTGAACCTTTCTCCTTCTGATGGCAATTGGACACCTTCTATTTTTCAGATAACAAACTATTGATTTCTGGAAGTGGTGAGTAAGTGGCTGTTCCATGCATACAGATCAACACACGAGCAGTGGGTCCAAGCAGCAATTGATTTTCATATCAACAGTGAATCTAATGTATCCTGCATGTGTTAGACTTGGTGCACATTAGTTGAGACCTCCTGATAATGATGGTGTCTGTGAAAAAAGTACATGAACAATCACTTTCACGGAACAGCCTGACACATGGATCTCACACTCGGGCAACTGCTATCAAGAGCTCCTGAGGTAGTATCCAAGCTGCAGACAGAATCAGAATTTAAGACTCAACTCTGTCTGCACACCTTATACAGATGCTAGAATATGAATATATTGATACAGTCATAAAAATCCGAGCAGGTTTAGAAAGACTAAATTCCTGGAAATGTAGTGCAGAGACCATCATAAATTACATATGCATTGTTTGCTGTGAAGTAAACAATATGTTCATCTGGTGGAAAGGACTACTTGAAGATAGATAAAGGTTAATAGGATTTTGACATACTGAAGACTTCTTGGCCTCTTTGAGAAAAGGAAGCACAAAGACATCAGGAAATTTTCTTGAGTGGCATCTTTCTCTGAAGGATAAAAGGAACAGGAAGGGAGGCTCTTGTGAGTTGAGGCCTTATATACAAACTTTTGAGACTTTTACCAAGTTTAGTAATCCATGCTTATTATGAAAATGATCTTTCCTATTTGAATATTTTTTCCACTGACACAGCATAAATATATCTAGTGCACAGCAGATAATATCCAGATATGCAGTACTGTATTCTTTTAGCATCATCACTGAATGAGCATTATACAAAAAATACATTAATATATCTCTTTACTCTTGTATTCTGCAAAAGTTGCTTCTACATTTTTTAACAATAGCTTGTTTTTTAGACAGCACCTATCGACCCTTTGCAGATGAAGAGTTCTACTATAGCCGTGTAGTTGGGGGTGGACTTTATGATGCAGTGAAAGTTGCAAAATGTTTCCACTATAATGACCAATTCCACTTGTTCTTTGTATATTTCAGCTGAAATTTGGAACTATTTAAGCTGTTCTTAATGCCAATATTCTTAGGAAGTTGGGTTCCTTATCTCCTGATTTATCCCACATCAGTTCCCTTTTTGCCTTCCCAATCCTGAGGAAACAGACATAAATTCCATAGAACTAGAAGCTCTGTGAACTCTTGATGTACTAGCAGGTTAATGGCATTTAGCTATTTACTTCACTAGCTAATCTGTAACCTCAAAAAATGTATTTAGTAATTGTGATATAAAATCCTTTTTCCAGAATGTAGCCTTTTGCACATGAAGTGTACATGAAGAAAAGCTACCACGAAGAATTACCATCTAATTTGAAACATGACCCTTGAATATATCAGATAGGAAGGAAAGAGGGCAGATGACAGTGACTACAGTACTAGCATTTAGTTATACTGATTAGTTACATGTAAAATTTAATTCTTTTGAATAATTTGATTTTTTTCCATATTTATAAATTAATAGCATCAGAAGCCTAGCTTAGCTTGATTTATTGTTAGAAGTTGATAGCTTTTATGTGAGCACTGCAGTGGAAGGAGCACAGTCAAGCCGTGAGAATTCTTTGTGCAGGCAAACGTAGTTCCAGCAGGTCATTCCATATATCAGGGTCTGCAGGAAAAAAAAAACTCACAAATGGGTGTTGGCAAAGAATATCTACTGAAATACAATGTCTGGTTAAAATTTACACTTACAAATTGCTGATTTACCTGCTATAAATGATTGACATTTTTTGCAACTAGGGAAGATGGAACAAAAAGTTTGCACACAATGTCTCCTGCCTACCTATGCCCTTCCAGGTGGATGTGCCATGTCCAAGTGAGTTCAGCTTAGTAGCCTTTCTGAGTAGCAGCAAACTCTGTTAATAGCCCATAGGTTGGTAAGAAGATCTTCCATCATTTCTGAGATCTGCTTTAGCACTGTGCTAGGACCATCCTTTGCCTAACCACATTCTTCACATACAGTCTTCAGAGCTCTCTCAGTTCTTGGTAGCTCTCCAAGCCAAGGACATACCTTCCCACACTTTTCATGTACCTTTTAAAGGAGTATGAACACAATTGGAAGCACTTATAAATACAGCCTTACCACAGTGACTGAACAGAGATCCAAAACAACTCTGCAACACTTCAGATTGAATTTACATTTGAATATAGTTGCAGTGTTACTGCTGCAGGACTAGGACTCTGTCCTGAGTGTGCATGTTTATGAAGAGAATATTTGATTACTTACATGTCTCTATATCACAGATTTATAGATTTTACATTTATCTTATAATTTTTCTATTGTTTCCCTCAGTGTTTGATATGCTTTTTCATTCTTGTTGCTTTAACCTAATAATGAAATGAAAATAAATTCACCATGGTAAAAAAAAGATACAAAATTTGACACTGTGAAAGTTCTGGTTACAAAAATAATAGTAATATGAAACCTGAGAATGGTCAAAACTATGAGATAAGTACTTCATTGCTATACTCTGAAGCAGAAAAAAGCCAATGAATATTTTAGTATTCTGGTCATTCTCATTTGCTTATTTTGTGGAATGTATAATGATTTAATTTTTTTTTTCTCCTCACATTTAAAAGTAATGTTAAATATTGACAATGGAATATTTCCAAAGGCAGGAAAGAAAAGAACTGCCTCTGATATACGCAAACTTCAGGTGAGATCCACAGAGGCTAATTCAAAATTCTCATCTGAGTAACGCCCCAAGAGAGTCAGGGTTAGAACTCTGTGCTCCCCACACAATCAGTGAGAAGCATTAGTTGCTTCCAAACTGCAATCCAAAAAAGATGAATATACTGTGAAAGGACTGACCTAGCATTAATCAATAGAAAAGGCCAAGTGAAGGGTTATCTACATCAATACTGTTGATTCAAATTTTGGAACTTAAAGGTTGGCTTCTTTGAAAGCTTATGGTACTTCAAGATGAATATGCTTATCCCCTTGGAACATACTGCTGAAATAGTTCTCTGCCAGTGCATACATTAATCAGGACTTAAGTATGATTTTCAGAAGGTATCACTTACGCAGTACTCAACTGTCATTTAATGAAGACTTAGTTATAGGCTTGCCTCAGTTTGAAAGAAATCAAACCATTTTTCTGGAGTGTTCCCTAAATAGCAGATTATCAAGTAACTATTGAGACTTGATTTGTCATGGACACAAAAGAGAGATATCTAAACAGAGGCTGAAATCTGATTAAAAAATCAAAAGACCTAAGCTCTGCTCCAAAGTTTTTTTCTGGATTTGCATTTTTTTTGTTCAGTCAGTGTTTTATCAGAAAACTTGGGCTGTCCCAAGAAGAAGAAATGCCAGTATAATCACCTCAGGCTGAAAAGGGCAAGAGACCAGGTTTCCCTATATCCTGGGTGATTACCATAATCCGCAGACTGTAATACAGCACTTTTCCTGGCAGGGGTGTTCTTACTCCCACAATGACTTGGAACACAGCTGAAGCTCTGCTTTATGCTAGGCTCAGTATTGTTGGTTTATGTTAGAGAGAGCTCAGTGCTTCTGTATACAGACATGGAATAAGATAAAAACAATATAATTTTAACCACTGGAACACAGGTTTTCTTTATTATCTTGGATTTGGAGTCCTAAAACTTGCTTGTCTTCTAGGTTAGGCATAGTAATGTCTCAGAAATGTCTCCCTTAAATCCTAGAGATGTAAATTGTGAAATCAGCTGTATATATGGAGACTGATTGTTCTGGTTTGAGCAACATAGGACTAAAGGCTCTTCTAACGCTTGGGAAAACTGCAATTTTAGAACTCCAGCATCTGAATTTATGAAAATATTTACTATATAGCCAGCTATGGTATACTGGCTTCAAGGTCTCAGTGTTTTCAAGCATTGACAGGTGCAGGGATGGGGAGGAGAGAGGCCTGGGCACTTGATTCAAGCTGGCCAACAGGATTATTTCATCCCATAGAATCACAGAATCATAGAATTGTCTATGGGACAATGGAAGGGACCTTTAAGGTCATCTAGTCCAATGAACGTCACATACTCAATATTGGTTCTTCAGTATTATTAATGTTAATTATCTAGTCTTATTCAATTAAATCTGTTTATGTTGCAGCTGTTAGATTTCCTTTTTTTTTTCCTGATTCCCCTTTCTGTGTGGGGAGGGTTCATCAGATGAGAGAATAATTGTCTAAACAACAATAAATTGCTGTGGGTTCCTCAAACCGTAACACTGATACACCAGAAGGCTGTGCTGCCATTCAGAGGGACTTAGGCTGGAGAAATGGACCAAGAGGAACCTCATGAAATTCAACAAAGGAAAAAGTTAAAATCCTACACCCAAGTAGGAATAACCCTATGCACCAATACACACTGGAGGATGACTGCCTGGGAAGCAGCTTGGTAGAGGTGAAACTTGGAGTCCTGCTGGACAACTAGGTGACCTTGAGCCAGCAATGTTCCCTTGTGGCAGAGAAGGCTGACAGCCTCTTGGTCTGTTGCCAAGCAAGTTGAAGAGGGTCATCCTTCCCCTCTGCTCAGCCCTGGTGAGACACATCTGGAGCGCTGTGCCACTTCTGGGTTCCTCAGTGCAAGAAAGATATGGACTTTCTGGAGTGTATTCAGTGAAGAGCCACAAGACTGATTAAAGTACTTGAGTAGTCAGGCAGAGAGAGGTGGGACTCATCAATCTGCTTATTACCCATGTGTACAATCACCTTATGGAGGGACTGAAGATGTGGTAGCCAGACTTTTCTGCACAGTGACAGGAGAGGCAATGAGCAGAAATTAAAGTTAGTTCAATTTGAATCTAAGAAAACACTTTGTTACTGTGAGATTGGTAAGACACTGGCACAGTTTGCCCATAGCAGTTGTGGAATTTCCATCTATGAAGATATTCAAAACCTGACTGAACTTGGTCTGGGACAACCTGTTCTAGCTGACCCTGATTGAGCAGGCACGTTGGAGTAGGTTATTTCAGGAAGTCACTTCCAACACAAATGATTCTTCAATTCCAAAGTTATTTTTTAGTTCTACTGCTGATTCTGTTAACTGAATATTTTACTACTATCAGTAATTTAGTAAATCAGCACTTATTTCCGAAGATGTAAAACCTGAGACATTTTAAATAGCTTTCTGAAGAACATGCACCCACGTATAGCACAGCTGAGATTAAATTCATGTCTGATTCAGATACAGTGGCACTAACTAAAATTAGCTTCAGAATGTCCATTTAGTAAGAAATCTTAATGTACTGCCTTAATAAAAATCAGAATAAAAAATTGTGACTCTTCTCTGTGCACAGTGCAGTTATCTCTATTTGTTAAAAATATTTTTTTTGACACTTCTCCCCAAATCCCAGAGTAGTAATTCATTTTGATTTAAATGGACAGCCATTAAATGGGAAGAAATACACATTATGGAAATGTTTTGTAGATTTTATAAAGGAAAAATATGCTAAACGGAATTCTTAGAAAATGAAATTTATTGCTGCTTTGAGATTCCAAAAGTTGGTACAAAAAATTCAATACGTATTTTTTAGGAAATCAAATTTAAAAAATCTATGATCTATGCACAGTTTTTGTAGTCCCCGATTTATTTCTGATAAAGCTAATTCCTAATGAAATAATTGAATAATTTTATGTGGTTGATAGTACTGTGGACAATATTTCTTGTTAATTTAAATCAGTGTTTCTTTTAAATTAGTGATCTGTGGTCCCTGGTACTTTATGTCTTGTTTCTCAGTTGTTTTTTCACACATGACTAAGAAAAATAAGGTCATATATGCTCTTTGACATGCAGAATTTAAAATTCCTTTAGTTGTTTTTCCATCTCTGCTGAAACCTATTGAGGACCCAAGCTGAAACCACGGGCTTAAATAATTGCTGTGGCAGTGTTTGCAATGTACCTGATACTTAAAGAAGCTGGACATGCTGGCATGGTTCCAGTACAGCAGCTAAACACCTGGGTAAATTTAAATGTGTAGATCTTCCCACCAGAAAGTGATTTTATTGTTTGTTAGAAAAGGTCAGCATGTTTTCTAGTGATTTCTTTTACAACACAATGTAAGTTATTTGTTAACAACTGCGAGATATAGTAGAGCATCTCTGATAAGAACAAGTATCTGCTGCGTGCTGCTTGATTCCACTTTATGTGATAGATGAACATATGAGTTACCTGCAGCTTGATATTTTCAGATCTTTGCACATGTGCTGCTTTACCTGTATACATTACTGTCTGCAGACCTGAGAAAACAGTTTTGTGCTTTATATGTTGGGTGCCTTGTATTTTGATTGGAAAGAATGTTTGTTCTTTTATTTTCTCATACCACAGAAAGCAAAATAGTCTTCTTCATTCATACCCTTCCATATGTAAACAATACATATTAAATTGTATTCTTAATTATTTTTTTTGTACAAGTAAATATGCAGAATCTAGGGAGGCACAAAAGAGCGGAAATTCAGGAATAAAAAGCTCTTCTTAATTGACACACTTCCAAATGCTGTTGAGATAGCACATTATTATAGAAGTTGCCAGTTATACTTCATGTTTGGGCATGTGTCTTTTTTTTTTTTTTTTCTTCCTTCTTCAAAATTTATTGAAAACTTATTGAATTTATTTAGAAGTTCAAAGATCCTGGCATCAGAGACTGCAGCGGACCCAAAGGATGTATCCAAAACAATGGATGTCATGAAAGGGGCCTTCAAAACTTTGAGCAGCACTGGAGTGCTAGAATAGAAGTTGCTAGATAATGCTGTTCCAGACTGCTAAACAAAGCAGTGACTCCTGATGCTTTTCTTTAAACAACAGCTCTAGACTGGCTTAATCCTCTAATGGTTTAGGGGATGTGTTGTACAGTAGGGGATATATATTGCAGCAGAAATCTCCATTATTACAACCGTGTTCAGAATTCCAGCAATGCATATCAGTTTCATTAATAAATCTGTTTTCAAATAAAATAATAGCTGAATTAATTTGCTGGATGGTTTCTTGAGTTGAAATTTAGAAACAGATTGACATGAATTATTACTCTTACGACAATTGTTCTTTTTTATTCGATAGAAAGCAAAGGGCTCAGGCCAGATATGCTGAACACTAGAGAATGTATAAGATGAGGCAATTGTCCTAAAATGCTTGCAACCTGTGTTTGTATTCTCAAACACAAAGAAGATTTAGCAAATAAACTCCATTGAAAACTGAAATTCCAATAGCCAGGATATTTTGCCACACAAATCGACATTTGAAGCTGAATTTGCAGAACAATTGTGGAAATGTAATTCTTAGAACTGAGAATTCACCAGATTGCCCAAATGCCTGATAAGCATATTTGGTTGTGTAGACGCAGTTGTAGTGATTTTCATGACAGAAAACTAAGGTTAGCTTTTTCAAAGACATGCATTTAAATAATTTTCAGATACTCCTGGAAATGTGAGACATGGAATGTTATTGACACAGGTGTCACAGGGGTCTTTGGAGCATAAACTTAGTATATTTCAACTGTATAGGGATTCCTGCTCTTCAGGATTTCTGGAAAGAGAAATGCAACTGAGTGGGAATGGGCAAGTGTAAGAGACACTGTGTGTGCTGGCCAAGCGACTTACCATGAGTACAAAGGAAGCCCTGGAGATAGGAGAAACACTGAAATGGATGAAAATCACAGTTATCCTAGTACTCTACTTCTCATCTGGGCTATGTTAAAACAGGATGCAGCTGAGTGTTTACAATTACTCTTGAATACTTTGCACAATGAAAACAATAGCTTCCAGAGGGACATAGATTTCTGCTGAATTATTTGTGTATCATTGTGACAGAAACAAAAGGAAAGTATGATACACAGAACAAATTTTATTTCTGCTGTAACACTGAATAAAAGATAGTTTGTTCTTTTAGAAGAGGTCCCCCCTCTGGCCTTACTCTCAAAAAAAAAAAGAAAAAAAAAGAACAAAGCTTTCATTCAAAGCATTTGATTAAAAATATCACTTGAAAAAACAGGTCTAGAAATGAGAACGTTGCTATGAATACCATCCAGTAAAAGAGCATGGCTAATCTTCTTTACATTATTTTCATTTCACTGCTGAATTATTAAACAGCAATTTTTCTACTGCTTTGAACTCTGAAATAGCATTTTCTGCAATACTTATGCTCTCTGGTACACTGCATCAATCAAATCCGGCTGCCACAGATTTCAAATAGCTTGTTGGAAAAACGCGGTGATTTAACATGCTGCCTGTACTGAACCACTTGACAAAGCTGTAAAGTAGTGAGAACATTTCCATTAAAAATAATTGTCCATTATTGGCTTCCTAATGGAGTTTTGGTTAATTGGCAATTATTTACATGTGAAATATTAAGGCAGTTTAAACCAGTTCTTAACCATCTCCTGTTCTTCATTTGCTTTACTATAAATGCAAATGAAAACCTGTAAATGCAGCTATTGCTGGATCAAAGATTTTAGCAACGCCACAGCTCAATAATAAGAGGCAGCTTTTACCAGTTGTAGAAGTGATCAGTGCAGTTACACTGGCCTCAAGGTACCTTCAATCAGGCTAAGATTTATCAAGTTGCAGAGGGGGTCCCCATCCTTCAGCCAAGGTAATATGGACCTTTCTGCATCATATGACATATTTGCAGCCACGTGGCTGATGTCTGTGTCACTATAATCAACATCCTCCTTCACAGCGCTAGAAAAAAACTCCCTTATAGGTAGGATACTTGGAAGTTTTGTTTCTTAATTCTGTATCACAGAGAAGCGAGTGCTAACAGTTTAAATGTAGTCCCCGTTATCCAAAATATAGTGAAAGAATGATTTCTGCTGCAATTAAATACAAATTAGTTTGGATTGGATATTAACTGAGAATCCCAGTTAAAATAAGAAAAAGAAAAGAAATCAGAGTTGGATATCTGGAAATCAGAAATCAAGTAAATACAAAAACTCTATGTTCAGAAGCATTGAAACTCAAATGAAAAATAACAGACACAGTAAATTGCTGTTGAAAGCCCACTAGGAACTGAAGCTGTTGTATGGCTGTTTTCAGAGAAAGAAACTTGCGACTGAAGCGAACCTAACAACAGGGCTGAGCATCTTGTGCATACACTGCTATTTCAGCATGCCTGCTCTTTGGATCAGGTGAACTGGAAACTGTGGGGAAAACAGAGGGATGGTAGCAAAAAAACCAAAAGGGGTTGACAGGACTGCTGCAAGGCTGGCTAACTGATGTCTAACCTGCTGCCTGGGAACAAGGTGGTGGCAGTGGGATCAGGAGCTTGGACAACATTAAACCCACTCTGAGCCTGTGTGGGCATTGCAGGAGGGTCCTGGGGGATGGTGGGAAAGGAGGTCAGATGGCTGCAGGCTAAGCAGGTGTCATTGAGGCCCCTGGCAGTCAACGGCTGCAATCACTCTTTTGCCAGCAGGACATGTGATACCTCGGCTGGGCAGAAGGATGCATGACAGAGCTGCCAGATGAATGAGGCTTGGCAAGCCTGAAGGTGGGGATGGAAATCTGGAGCCTCCAGCCAAAAGCGGGGAATTAGTCAGGTCCAGTCTGGATGCAGAACACTGCAAAGAGAATTGCAGTTCATTCAATTTTCCTAACGAATCTTCTCTTTATAGCAATTTTATATGTGTGCATTGTTGTTTTCTTTTATGTGCTTTATTATTTTTAATTAGATAAAACATAATCATTTTAGCTAGCCATGAAGACAGTTTAGGTTAATGTAAAAAATGTGTAGAAGAAAACACAATTGTAAATCCAAATGTGCTTTTCTTGCACAGGAAACAAACTTGCAAATTTTTTTATTTGTCATACAGTTTTCCTATATGAGCATCCACACAAAGGAGTGAAAATGAGAAACCCAACTTTTTAAAAACAATATGCATAAAATTAAGTTTCTAATTGCTGACTAATGCTAATGTGAGTTGGGTTAAATAGCACCTGAAAACAGATATCTAAGCTAAACCTCAGGCAGCTAGCTTTGAAATCTTGCCTTAAGAAGAGCAGAGCATATGCCTTCATCCACCATTAGTGACTTTGGCTTACTGAATTGGCTGGACACAGTGACAGATTCCTGCCTTGTCAGCACTTGAATTTGGAGGAGGCATTGCCAGAGATGTGGTTATCCAAAGCCAGGAAACAAAAAGACACTTGAACAGGACTTCATATCCTCTTGTGTTTCTTTTTGTTTCCTTTTATTCAAAACAAATTTTCAAACTTTTGCTTGATTCATGATTATCAATCTGATGGACTATTTTATCTCACTGTACTTTGCTGTAACCAACTGTATAAATATCAGTTTTTTCAGAACATTAGAGGGGTTTGGATTTGATTCTTGACGTTTGAATTTTGTGTCCAGTGATTAATCAGTATTTTCATGAAGGTATGATCTATTATATTCACACAATATAGGAAGTTATCTACAGAGATACATTTTATGAGCTCTCTTCAGACATATTTTCAAAAATATGAAAAGATATAGTCATTATTGTATGGAAAATTCAACAATAGAGATGTTCACTGAACAAGAATGGCCAGACTACTTTGAAATGCAGTGAGAGCTGTTGGGTGTAACATTTTCCTTTCTTTTTTTTTTTTTTTCCATGAAAATGTATTAAATACTTTATGTAGTGATTTAAATTCACTATCTGTGTATTCCATTTGGTTTGCATTCCTGAACACTCTGCAAAAAAAAAAATAGTCTGAACTTTTCTTTAAAATTTAATATCTACACAATGTCTGTGGTTCATTTTTACTTTATGAAACAGTGGCTTCTCTAAGACCTAGTTTATGTGGGATATTTGGGAGATCAGATCTCGTGTCAGCTACTGACGTTTCTGTGCATCCAGTGAATTAGTTAATCTACCCCATACTGTATTTTCCCTTTCTGTGAAATGGAGGTAATACTTCTTTTTACAAGAATAATTGTTAACAGCAAATAACTCAATTACTATAATGTTGAGAGCACTGTAAGTATGTTGTTAGTGTGTATGAAGGGGTCATGATATTATGTCTTTTTGCAACAGACTCTTATCTGTTGCGTAGTGGTCTCCTTGTGAACTACTTTAAATGCTGACAGTACATACTCCAGAGATGTACATGTGAATAACCTAAATGTGAATAGTTTGAATTGCATAACTAAGCAAGCAGGAAAAACTTACTTAGTTAGTTAAGAATGAAACAAATAAAACATAAGAAAAAAAAAAAAGGAGAATTATCTATGAAATAAAAACCCCTGTAGATTATGAGGACATGGTAGAAAAGAAATCATTGACTGTGATAAGTCAAATTTTTTTTAATAAATAAATATATTACACAGCTCGAAGTAGAATGCAAGACTAGCAGAAATAAACAAAGCAAGCATTAGCCTTAGTGAAATGTGCAAAGGCTCAAAGAAACAAAAAGAACCCTAACGCATGAAAACATCAGATTTTAAAAAGAGAAAAAAAAGACCTGAAAGAGGTTGAGAAAAGCTTAGCAAAGAAACAAGAAAACATATGGAGCCTGGATGTATCGTATTGTGTAGTATGTGATAAATTTTAGTTCACATTGCTACTGGCATTTTGAGTCTTCCTATTTTGGGGATGAAGAAACATTTTTCTGAGCTTTAACAAATTTACAGTTTATATTTCTTTTTTTTCTTGACTTGAAAAAGAAGACTAAATTATTTTTTTTTTTGGCGAAAAAGCAATATTGAGAAAGAAGCAGAAAAGGTCAGTCAAAATAAATGTAAACCTTCCACAAGTGTCAAAATCTCAAAATTAAAAATACATGCAGTTTCAAAATAAAATGTCAATTCTAAATCAAGAAGGATCAAAAAGGCAAAAAAAAAATCATTTTCATACTAGTAGTTCAATGTCTTTGCAGTGGACAATCTTCTGTTGAGAAAATATTGTCAGAAAATCCCTTTGTGATGTTTTAGAAACAGATTGACTATTTTAAAAAATGGCCTTTATCTCACTGTATTTTTTCGACAGAATACAGCCCAGAAACCTGATTAGTGCCTCTGGATGCTGCTATAATAAGTTCTAAAAAGAAATCATTAAACAGTACCAGTTCCAGGAGCTATTTTCTTATTTCATATCAGTGTCTGCAGCCAAACATGTAGTCCATCTGTCTGTGAGCAACTTACACAATAGCATATGTTCATAGATGAGTGGCAAAGAAATTTGAATTTAAATGTAAACACAGAAGTCAGAAACCAGAAATTCTATGCTGTATCTATTAAGGAGGCCTAATTGGTTTGTTTTTAAAGTTTCATTGTCTTATCTTCCTTTATTTTTCATTGAAAAGTTATATAGGAAGTTTACATACTTTTGTGATCTCATGATCATTTACAGGTTTCTGAAGCTTCATTTTGCAAAAATGGAGTTTGTTTACTTAGCATATGACGAGGAGAAAAGGACAGAGGTAAAAGTAATTCATGAAAGGGGTTAAGAAGAAGAAAGAATAGCAAGTATCACATTATTCCTTTCTTGTTTCCATGAAGATTGCATTTTGGTGATGACTGGTATTTCATTTCCTCTCAAATGAAAAACGTACCCAACATGTCATTTTGGCCAGGAAAAAAAAAATATCTGTATTTTGATATCATAATATATTATCTTGAATACTCCCCTGAAAACTCACTCTTTCCTTCTCTTCATTGGAAAGTTTAATCTATCAACTAATCCATTATATATATGAGAAAGGATGAAAGAATTACAGATTTTCTTTGTTTACGTTTTCCTCTCACAGGTGGGTAATAAGCGCAGTCAAGGAGTTATTAATTGTTCATTATTAGTTATTAGTGTAGCCAGAACGACTAGACGACTAGGGAAGTGACCCTGTACTTGACACCGGTGAGGCTGCCCTTCAAATACTGTGTTGATTTTGGGCCCTTCACTGCAAGAAAGACATTGAGGTGCTGGAGCATGTCCAAAGAAGGACAATGAAGTTGGTGAGGGGTCTAGAGTCTTATGAAGAGTGGCTGAGGGAACTGGGGTTCTTTAGCCTGGAGAAAACGAGGCTGGGGGTAGTCCTTATTGCTCTCTACAACTACCTGAAAGGAGGTCACAGTGAGGTGGGGGAGATGGTCTCTTCTCTCAAGGAACAAGCAATAGGACGAGGCTGGGGGTAGTCCTTATTGCTCTCTACAACTACCTGAAAGGAGGTCACAGTGAGGTGGGGGAGATGGTCTCTTCTCTCAAGGAACAAGCAATAGGACAAGAGGAAACAGCCTCAAGTTTCACCAGAGGAGGTTTAGTTTGGATATTAGGATGAAAATCTTCACCAAAAGGGTGTGGTTGGGTCATCATCTCTGGAGGTATTTAAAAGACATGTAGATGTGGTACTTAGGGACATGGTTTAGCAATGGTTGTAGGTTTACAGTTGGACTCTATCATCTTATAGGTCTTTTCCAACCTAAATGACTCTGATTTTTTTCAACAAGTAGAAGGAGCAAACTTTGAAGATCCCTGCAGCACTCAGGTATATAAGGGTTCTTGCTAGGATCCCAACCTCATGACGTTTATCTCTGCCCATGGCAGGAGGGTTGGAATTTGATGATCTTTAAGGTCACTTCCAACCCAACTCATTCTATGATTCTACCATTCCATAGTGCAATCTCTTCAAGTAGAGTTCATATTGCTGTGAAGGATTGCTGTGAACAGCAATCCTCATGGAGTTTACCTTGCTGGCAGTTCCTGCAAAAACACCCCCCTTCTCTTTCCTTGACTTCATCACTGCAGCTCCTTATCAAGAAGTATGCCAGGAAATAAAAATAATGAAAATTAGGAGCCATAATTGTCTTTATTGTTATATATATATTGTTATATATATAATTGTCTTTATAAAGTAGTCTTTATTGTTAATTTCTAAGCAGATTGTAGATTCTATTAGATTCTATTAGATTCTATAGATTCTATTTTTTTCATCATTTACAGTAATACTTTCCTCTTTGAGTACAATCTTTTCTGTCTCTGTAATAACTTCTAAAACAAAAGTCAAGAAAGGCTGCATAAGCTATATGTGGTGACCGTTCATATCCAGCTGCTTACAACAGAGAAGTTCCTTTAGCACTGACTTTAAAGAAAGAGTAGGAAAACTGCTGTAATACTCTACTGATCAAACAGGCAGTCTTTCCTCTAGAAACTGTGCTTCTGAAACATTCAGTTCTCTTTTCTGTGAGATCCAGTAGTTTAAACCTGCTCTTGCTTTGAGATCCTGGTTTAAAATCTCTCAGGCTCCATCTCTAGACTCTTACTCTGTTCCTGTCTTTTTTCCTTCCTTTCTCAAAAGGCTTCATGATTTAAAGCTACCACATGTTCTAAGTCCTGTGTAAGTAAAGCTTAATGTATATGAACATGGAAAATTTTTAAGTAAAGATGTTAAAGTAACCAGCTGAGCATAAATTAAACACAGTATAACCTTGCTATGCTAGACTTTTAAAACAAACTTGCTAAAATTTCACATCTAAATCCTAAAAAATACCTTGTATCCTACTAGCACCTATTTCCTTTTACTCTTCTGTAATTTTATTTAAAAGCCGTACCCTTTTCTTTTTCATCCCTCC
Source organism: Calidris pugnax (assembly GCF_001431845.1). Lineage (NCBI taxonomy): Eukaryota > Metazoa > Chordata > Aves > Charadriiformes > Scolopacidae > Calidris > Calidris pugnax. The sequence goes on from NW_015094509.1 coordinate 15,894,050, forward strand.
CTCTGTCCTTCTCTTCTTCCTGCTTTTTTTTTCCTTCTCATCCTCCCTTTATTTCTTTCCCCTTCTTTTCCCTCTTCCTCACCATTCCTTTCCCCTTACATCTTTTCCTGGTGGGCAAATACACACAGGTTCCACCTCGTTCTTTAAAAAGGCCTTCAATGGGAGTTGTCCCCAGCTTTGTATATCCCTTTCAGATGACTGGTTTACCACAGCTCTTTGGGTGATTTTGTACAAGTGACTTGATAGGGCTGCTGTCATTGGGATTCCTTCAAAGCCTTGCTGGTAATTCTGCATTCACCAGTTCATTCTCAAGGATACATAAAAGGCAAGAGAAAACTCAAGTCATGACCTGTGATTGCAATTAGATGTGAAATAACTACTAGATTACTCAGAAGCGACAAAGACTGTTGGGGAATATATGTATTTGCTGTTTATCTGGAGAACTCCAGAATGTAATGGTAGTAGCAGCAGGTCAAGTCACAGCTGTTTATTCAGCTTCCCACACAAGCTTTACTGGCAGTGACCTGGTCTGGTTACATCATTCCTGACAATGAAACTCTTAGTTTAAAGCCAAGACAGGTATGTCGACAAAAGTTATAAAGACTCAGATAACCTCCTTCCATCGTAGTCCTTGAAATGGAATGATTGGACTTTTTTTCACAGATGGTACTATAGAACATGTGCAAGTATTATCAGTCCTGAGTTTCTCAACTCTTCTGTTTTGTACTGACAGTATCTATTTGACATTTCTATGTGAAATAGGAGAGTATATCCACTAACAGTAGAAACGTGGTTGATTCACATTTTCCAATTTTTATTTTAGCAAGTTATCTAAAACTTAGAGCTACTCTTATCTAAAACTTAGTTACTCTTTATTATTATTGTTATTAAATATGATTTATAATGCACTAAATCACTTTTCTTCTACTTTCCCCCCTCCGTTTTAGATGGGAGAGTATCCTAGGGCTCACATGTACAGCAATATCTTCCCCATTCTAACAGTCACATCTGTATTCATTGTATTTATCTGTGTTCTCACCATCTCATCTAGTGGGAACACTGCATTGCCTGCTGGATGGAAATGAAAGATAAGAAAATAACAAAAACTCTCAGTCAGGAAATAAAACCAGTTATTTAGGACTCAATATTTCAGGGGAATTGCTTGTGGCTCCAGAGGAGCTTGTGTTTGACAAGTTTGAATTTTGCATTACAAAACATTTGCTAAGGATAGAACATTTTTCACCTTCGAACTAGAAGAGAGAGAAATGCAATGGACCTTAGAAACACTGGCATAGCTCATTCTCACACTCATATGGACACACCACAAATTTAATCTTTCACAATTTTCTCTCACCTGCAGGAACACAGGTTTTTCAGAATTTCTTTTTTTTGAACCAGTCTAGGAATTTGTCTGACAGAGTCTCAGATGCATGTAGTGTAATGACTAAGTTACATGAGACATTCTAGGAGAATCGCTGAAATATCAACAATTTTAAGACTAGAGCGTTAAGAACATGCATATGATTGATGTAGGAAAGACTTCTATGGATCCTTCTGGAGTAGGCCCTGGAAAACATTTCCCTCTGCTCTAACCGTGTGGATTCACTTGTTCAATGTCTCCTAACAGCTGCTTGCCCTGCTAAGTATGACCCAACACATGTAAGGCAAATTGAGATAACAGATATAGTGTTAGTCAACAAAGGTAAATGGGAGCTATGATACAGTAAGTAGAGATATGTGGGATAAGAAGTGGAATAAGGATGTATGTGTGTGGCCCCAATGTACAGATAGGTGGCAGGAAATACATAAGACAGGTTTATCATGACAAAGGAGGAGACAATACACATTTTGTGCTTCTTCCATGTGTCTGGGAGGGCTACTGCTGTGGATGGCACATAATGGTCATGGTTTATAGCTACAGTTCTGTTCCATGTGCTTATTTTAATTTACATGCTGTCAGCTAGAAAGAAGAACACTTTATAGAATTATTGCTGTAGTTCTTTTCAGTTGTAGCAAATGATCTAATCTGTACTCTGTTCTACTATCTGTGAAATTGATTCTTTCTTTATACTTCTTATTTTCTTTTTTTTTTTTTTCTTTTTAAAATTCAATTTAACTAAAGGGTGCATCTTTGCATTCTTAGTAATGAAATGAAAATTGCATGATAACTCAAAACCTGAAGTGGGGTCCTAACTCACTTAACGGTTGTAAAATAAAGTTTACGTTACTTTGTAAATCAATCACTTGATGTAGATGACTTTTTAAAAATTCAGCACTGTGTTGAAACAGATTCATATGCCAGCGACTACATCATGTTGCCACAAAAAAAAACCCTAAGATGTAGTCAGTTTAAAAATGAAAGCATCATGTTGCCACAAAAAAACCCTAAGACATAGTCAGTTTAAAAATGAAAGATGAAATTGTCATAACCAGTTTTTTCATCAGTATTTGCACAGTCTTCAAATGAAGCTGTTTTAGTTACCCTTTCATTGCTTTGATGGTATTTGTACAGACAAGCTTATTGAGTTTCTCCAAAGCAAATTAAGAGGTTACATATGCTCAAGTTAACTTGTATCATGCACTGTGTTGATTGATATAACCGAAGAGGTGAGGGGTTTTGAGACCTCTTATGAGTGACTTCTCTTAGAGACTATAATCTGATAAAGCATTTACATAGTCAGAGTTAATGCATAGACAGCAACCGTACCACTAATTTCAATCTTAGGCAAAAGGTCTAGGATACAAGATGTTCTGAGTCAGTGGCAAATTTTTGATCCACTATTCACAGAAAAATTTACTTCTGGTCATTGCCAGTTCTGAAGATGCTTTGTCACAGCCATGCTCCCAGGGTGGACCACACACCCTGTCTCTGCCTTACCATGACTAAGTCCTAAAGTACAGGGAGAGAGACCAGGATACAAAGTCTTTATCTGATATTCACAGGTGAGGATGATATTGAAAAGGAATATTTTATTTAAGTACTCTGCCTTAATGAGACCATTTTTGCCAAAATGTCTGGGAGTATGTGTCACAATTTCCAGATGATCATCTCATCTTTTCTCTGAGAAACCTCCCCTGAAAGATTAAAATCTTTCCTGCATCTTCTAGTAATTATAATTCAAAAACTTGATGCAATGTACCAAATAAGAAGGAAACCAAAAAATCACAACTCAGAAAATAATATATTAAACAGCTGACAACATGTAAGCGTTCAATGAGTTCTAGAGACTTGGATCATGATTTTCGAAGCCTTGTATTTGGTGAGACAATAATTTTAAGTTTCCACAGACATCAGTGTCATTCTAGAGAAAGTTTTTAGCATTTGAAATGTATTATTTTTACTCCAAAGTAGAACAATGAGGAAACCTTCCTAGTGTTCTCAGAAAAAATGGATTTTTGTGAAAAATTTTGACTGAAATGTGATCTGTTGGATTTGGAAACTGTAAATGGCCTAGTGTTTGGGTTTGGGCCTGGGGACACTCTTCCTGGTCCAGAACTGTATACTCCTATTTAAATGTCAGAGCTCCTCATCCCAGATCAGTCTGAGTGGGGCAAATAAATGTCTTCAACACAGTTCTTTGCCCCAGTGGCACTCTGGCTACCAGGACGTCTAAATCTTGATGCACTCTCTCAACACCTTCCCAAAAAACCTATCTTGACATCAATTGCATTTCATGTAATTTTTTTTAAACTTAAAAAAACCAACAAAAAACAACCTAAAAAACCCCCAATGCCTTAAGTAGCTGCATCTACATGAAAGTGCAAATTGTGAATTTTTTGAGTCTATGCTGTCAAATTAAACTGTTCTTACTCAGCAATGTAAGTGGCTTTTTCAAGTGAACTAATCCCTCTGTGACTCAAAGCCGACACTCATGGAACATCAGCAAACTTAGAAGTTTGAGTACTGCTATTTTTTAAGGTGAGTTAATGGGTTGAGCTGCCAGTAAGATTGAGATCATAAATAAGAAAACCAGCAACAAACATCTTGGCAAAATAATGGCATAACTTTAAATAAATGCAATTACATGAGAATTAAGAAAATTCTGCAACTATTCAAAAAATGGGAAGGAATTACATTTTATTATGGCCTTTGTTTCCTGTGACTTTTTTCCTCAGCTCTGGTTTCCACTGCTCATTACATCTATATATATATGAAATATCTTCTTGGACTGTTACAGTCAATTAAACAATTAAATGTTAAGACAAAGAAAAATGAAAATCGTTCTCAGTTCTGAGCACAGGATTCTTCACTGGAGGCTAGGGAAAAAATGTTTCTAGTGTTTGAAGAGCATAAGATAGTATCTGTAGTTCTTGTTGCTATTAATACGAAGGTAGCCAAGGAATATTTTTGAGATAAGGGATAAAAAATCATATCTGTAAACACATCTCTGCTGATTGCTTATCCATTTTGTTCCTTACTAGTCCAACTCCTAAAACTAGTGTAGAAGGATCAGTATAACCTGACAAGGAAGAAGAAAGTGGGAAACTGAAGAGGGTGGCAATGAGGTCTACCAATACAGACACCCCTATGGTAAAAGAAACTTTTCTCAGTAGCAAAAACTTGAGAGAATTTGCTTTGTGTTTGAAGCTTTTCCCTGTAACTCTGTTTGAATGTCCCACTGCAATATGGAACTTTCTGAATGCACTGGAAAAATTAATGGGTTTACATCAGTTGCACAGCAAAAGCATTCAAGTATAGGACCCTGTCCTTTATGTTATTTTTTATAAGACTGACAAAACCATGCAGGAATAAAGAGGCAGAAAAAGGCAAAATCACAATGTAGTGAAGAAAAAAAAGTATTAAAAAATATTAATCTTTATTATTTTGGGAAACAAAGAAGGCATCAGCAAATTTAAATTACACTTGAGAGATTATACTAATCTGCAGATATGAAATATCACATAGGCTTATTTATTATACTTACTGTTTAAAGAAATATTTTTACAGGAAGATGCTTTTCAAATGGGCAATGTTTCCCAATTATGTGGGCTCTAGTTTTAGTATCAGTTTGTCATTTCAGTAATATAAATGTTAGTCTGGAACTTATAAAATCTGAATCATTATCCTTGTTTGCCATTGGCTTGTTGCACAATCCTGTGAAGTTTCTTGCTCCCCTCTGTGTCTCAACTGCTAATAGAAAACCTTTCTACAGTTTTTCTTAAGGAAAAACAGAGGAAAAACATGAAGTATAGATGACATTTTATTAAATGCTACTATTCTGCCATATCCAAAATATTTAAGTTTTGTCTGAATAATGCTTGAAAACAACAAACTCTATTTATGATCACCATATTTGTCTCAGTCATAGAAATTACATAATTGAAAGTTCAGCTGGACTTCACAAGAATTTCCTTTGCTGATCTGTGTTCATCAGTACATATTTTCTGAATCCAATCATTGAAGTCAAAACAGCTAAGCCAATTTACACCAGTTTCTGTTCTTAATATTTTAGCTATGAGATTTCACTTGTCCCACAGCAGTTTTGATGACTAATACATCATTCCTGGGCTGAACAAATTATTTTTATGACATATCTCTCTGGTTTATTTTTTTACATTATACATTTATTAAAACTCCTACTTCAAGTGGTAAATGCTAATATAGTTAAGCATATGTACATATACTTCCACATACGCAGAATATTTTTTAACATTAGAGAACTCAGTCATGCTTTATATTTTTTTGAAGTATTCTTTTGGTGGTTAAGAAACGCATTTTGAATTTGTGTTTTACAGTCTTGTCCATCTGAAGCCTCAAACAAAAAATTTCTATTAACATCTTTAGCAGAACTTGAGGGTAAAATTTCTAAATATTACATTAGAGATGCAAAATTATTTTTTTACATATTTTACATGCTTTTCCTCCAGTATTATATGTTAAATATTTGCACAACAGAATATATTTGCTAAATAAACTGCATGTAACAAAACATTTATGTTGCGGTGATATTAATATTCTTTGCAAAATGGTAATAGTATTATAACACAAAACCCAAAAAAGCAGCAGAATTTCCATTGTAGGTTCTTGTTTCTGTTTTAGTTGTCTCATTATCCAACAGCATTTGAAACATCTGAGTACATGTGCCTTGAATGCAGAGGAACTGATGCAGCCTAAATACACTCTGAGTTGAGATAATGTCTTTAAGAGATTCTCAAAGTAGAAAGTTACTTGCACAACGTACCTGACCTGTTGTATTAAGGCAATTAGGAGATAAAAGACAGAATTCAGGTTATCATATATTTGGCAGAGTATGAACAGTAGTGGCAGCAGAGATGAAAAAGGGTATGCTGGATTCAATAGCCCACACTTCTCTACTACAGAACAGGCATTTATGGGCTGCAGCACAGTATTTTGTGTGTCTGTCCGATGTGATCTGTGATTTCTCCTGCTACTTAGATAAGAATCATTTTAACCATCAGTCTCTGGGGTGCAATACTGGGAAAATAGTTCTGAATGACATTTAAATTATATGTTTTTTTTTATCAGGAATAGAAATTATTTTAATATCCCAAAGAAAATGTCCAGTAATCATGTTCACATTGAAATGAACCATATTGGCTCTGAAAAATAATGAGATATAGCCAGATTTGAAATATATGAATAAAGTTTTGGACAAAACTGAGAATCAGTCTGAAATAAAGAAGATTGTTCATCTTCCAAATAATACTATCTTAATTTCTACAGTTGCTGTGATTATTTTAGAGCTGATTTTGAATTCAAAGTTCTACTAGGTTTGTTCAGTTGGTTTCTGAAGTCAAGAAAATCTGTAGTGGAACTTCAGGATTTTCTGATATCTGCTTTGCATGACACATTTGAGTTGCTCTGTAAGAGGTTCTGAACATACCTGAGCTAAATCATAATTTTTTTAATAGTTAAATACTCCCATCTATTTTCATTGCTCTTCTGTTGTACATTTTCCCAGAGGATAAAGCTGAAGTGATAAATTCTGTTGGAGAACACCTGGACACTTATGCCTAGTGTGATAAATTCTGTGATAAATTCAGCTCATCTTCATGTGGTCATGGGGTCCCCTTCTCTGGAGATTTTCAAGACCCGCCTTGATGCAGTCCTGAGTAATGTGCTCTGGGCAATCCTGCTTAGCAGGGGAGTTGGACTAGATGATCTCTAGAGGTCCCTTCCAGTTCTGTCAAATCCGTGAATCCGTGAATGTGAACAAAAATCAATACTAGTTTTGTCTAAAGTGTTCTGGAAGAAAAAAAGAAAAAAGGGGATTGTTAGCCAAGCTTCTGATAAAATGTGCATCATTAACTTGCTAAAATCAACAAGAATGGAAATAAACTTATGTGTTCTGCTTATTATAAAGTTTAAAAAGGTTATGTATATTATTCTTGTTAGTCAATGACACTTGCATGCTTCACAGACAATATGCTGCAATGTGTAATATTAAGTCTCATTATGAAAACAAATAAAGCACTTTACTGAAATCAATATGACTTTGCATTATCTATTACCATGAAAAGTCTTACTGCAGTAAACTAAATAATAAAATGTAGACTACTGAATAAAATAATGCCGCAAAAAATCTACTCAAAGCTTTATTTCTTTATTGAAAACCAAAGGAAGTTCTTTTGTGCATATGTACAGTGTTGAAGTCTGTTATGGCAAATAAATTACTAAGAAAATTTTGGAAAATAAGTAAAATAATGACTAAATTAGCTTTCATAGCAATAAACATTGACTCCCCAAATAATCATGTTCCTTTTAATAGCTAAATATCACCATTGTCCTACAAAAAGAATAATGAAAGCATAGGAGAAATTCAATACCACTGTCTTCAGCATGTAGGTAGCCTTCATTCCACCTACCCCCAGACCTTGTCAATGTCTACAGCTAACATGTTCTTCCTGAGTCCCTTTAAAATCAGTAGAGAGAAAAACACACACTTTTAGAGTACATCTGATGTATTTTAGACATCTGTTTTAAAGTTAGAAGAATTGTCTCTGTCCTCCATGGACTATGAAGATATCTTAGGCTGACTAACCTACTGTGATATAGACAGTTGTATATATTATAGAGAATATGAAAGATGCCATTTTGTTTTGAAATTCTGTGGAATAAAAGCATTCCTATGACAAGCAGTAAGCATATGTGACAATACTGAGATCTCAGTGAGTGCCTGTTACTTTCTCTAGGTTGAGACAGACAGGACTAACTTTTCCTCTAATGCTGAGTAAAACTGCACTTTTAAAAGACTCTAGTGTCTGAATTCGTGAAAATATTTACTTTATAGCCAGCTTGATATCCAAAGACCTTGGGATTCAAGGTCTTAGTGTTTTCGAGCCTTGCCAGGTGCAGGGATGAGACCTGGGCACTTGACTCAGACTGACCAACAGGATTATTTCATACCATGAATGTCACATTCAATATAAATTAGAGAAGTTTGCTGCGTAGCTCCCTCTCCCTTGATGGTGGTGGTCTAGACAACTCCTTGTCCCAGTGCTGGACCCCTGAGGTCTTCCTTTCCTCCTGAAGCCATTACACTCACAGTGTCCCACACTTGCTGTCCACTGCTGGGAGTGCACAGCTTCCTACTGATAGAATTGGCTGAGCATAGTTCTTGTATATCTTATATCAGTATCGGGATTAATACAGGTTCTTTAGTATTATTGTTATTTATTTAGTCTTAGTCTATTAAATTTATTTATATTTTAAGCCTCGTGGTTCTTTGTGTTCCCCAATTCCCCTTACCAGGTGGGGAGGGGTCATTGGGTGATAGAATAATTGTCTACACGACAATAAATTGATAGAGCAATTGTCTAAATGACAAAACATTAATTCAGAACTGTCTTTAATTAGCTCTAAATAATGAGAATAAGAGAGAAACAATACATGCTAGTCCTGATTTCTTTGAAAGGCCAAGAACACAATTGGATTAAATGTTTGGAAGGCAATGCGAGCTTTAAAATTCAAATGAATAATGTGCGAAGTGAATAATTTTGGCAAATATGTAACACAAAAATTTTTGTTCAGTTTAGGGCTCAGGAAACGTTGTTAGTTTAGAACAAGTATCTATATAAAGTCTGAAGAGGTATTTGAACTTTGTTAGCTGTATACTGAGAATATATAATTTGAAACTGAAGTTTAAACTATAGAAAATTTCCTTGGCATACTTGCACTTAAATGAGGGTTTATAATTTACACACAGCATAACTACATTTTTAATAGGTAAAAGGCACATTAATCATTCAAGTGCTAGAGCATCCTTAGAAGAGTCACATTGCTATGCGTCAATGTAAGGACTATTTATAGGCGCACTGATTGTTTTAATTTCAGAGTGAACATAAATTCTACCTATTTAACCAAGTATTTAATAATTTAGACAATCAACCACCAATGAAAAATAATATGTTTTTATTTCCTTGACAAACACGCTGACCTTTAAAATGAGAGGCAATCTCTCTTTTATAGCTGCTGGAAGAGAAGATTTTAGCATTTATTCTATCTCAAGCATTTTCATTTGATTCTTTTTCCTGTGTTCTTGAAGAACTCTGCTGTGTTCCTGCTACCCTACATTTGATACGGACAACACATCATAATTTAACTCATATGTATCTTGAAAGGATGTAGATAACAATCCTAAACTAATTTAATATGTTTAAAGTACCATATCAGCTTACAATTGTTACCACAGATCTGAAACAGGCAGCAAAGGGGACAGTTTCATTACAGATAGCTAGGTGTGTTCTTCTGTGCCATCAAGGGATACCAAAATGTGTGCATTTAGGAACACTCTTTTGGGATTACTGCAGAAACTTTGTTATGGATTTCGTCTGCATAGTACAAATAACTCATACTTCATCCCACAGCCTGTACTGATACTGGGGTTGGTCCTGACACAGGTGCAGGACCCGCACTTGGCCTTGTTGACCCTCATGAGGTTCACACAGGCCCATTTCTCAGGCTTGTCTAGGTCCCTCTAGATGGTACCTTGTCCCTCAGACTTGTCAACTGCACAGCTCAGCTTGGTGTCATCTGCAAAGTTACTAAGGGTGCACTTGATCTTGCTGTCTATCTCACTGATGAAGATATTAAATGTTACTCATCCCCATATGGACTCCAGAGGGACAGTACTTGTTACCGATCTCCATCTGGGCATTGAACCATTGATCACTACCCTCCGGATGTGATCATCCAACCAATTCCTCATTAACCAAACAGTCCTCCCATCAAATCCACGTCTCTCCAATTTAGAGAGAACGATGTTGTGAGGGACCATGTCAAAGGCCTTACAGAGGACCAGATAGACAACATATGTAGCTCTTCCTCTGTCCACTGATGTAGTCACTCCGTCACAGGAGGCCACTAGGTTGGTCAGGCAGGACTTACCCTTAGTGAAGCCATGCTGGTTGTCTCAAATAACCTCCTTGTCCTCCATGTGCCGTAGCATAGCTTCTAGGAGGATCTGTTCCATGATCTTCCCAGGCACAGCGGTGAGGCTGACAGGCTGGCCTTTGTTCCTTTTATGACAACCTTTGTTCCTTATATGACAAAATTATATATGTTGATCTGATTTCTTCTTTCTCTATGAGTTGATGCTATTACTATGAATGAGGCGTGTTGAGCTTTTAACCTGCATTTGGCTGAGAATCTCAATTGTTATTCTTCAAAAATACTGGATAAAAACTGCAGGAATTTTTTTAATGAAGTGTTATATAAACGTATGATCATTCCTATTTTTTTTTAGCTCTGTTAGAAATGATAAGAAATAGTAATTTCCTTTCTGCATTTCATCGCTAATTTACTTAGGTGACTATACCTTTATAAAAATTATTGGATACTGACTAGTACTCTAAAACCAATATTAAAATCAGAGGTCCTAGTAGTTTGCTTTGCTATACCATTTCCTTCAGATCTTCTGAGTCCATTGCTGAATGTTGTGAAAATTCAGTGTTATTTTTCTAAAGTAAAAATGTTGTACAAAATAATATTTTCCTACCAAACTACCACATGAAGTTTCTAATTTTCGTAAAAGGGCCTATGTGACTTATATGCCTTATTTACTGAGAGATCAGTCTGAAGTGTTCTTGATGACAACTTGAATTAATTGAAGTGGAACTGTTCCTTCCAACAATTGTCCTCAAGACAGCTCAGAGGGTGGATTTTTTTCAGTTTCTGGGTGTGTTGCTAAGTTGGTAGAAAATAGAGAAATATCCCGATCAAGTACAATAAGATTCTAAATGGTTTCTGAAAGCCAGTGAATTGAACAAGATTATTTGAAAAATACAAATATTAAATGCTACTGTGATCAAAGATTTTTGAACCGTTGTCTTTTCAAGGTCAAGTCTTCTGCAGACAAACATTCAAAGTTTTCAGGATGCTAGTTTAAAAGAGTTATAAGTAATTTTAGTTTTAGAAGAAAAAGTGCGAGAAATAAACCTTTGGATTGTGCAGGGAACCAACAGTTGAACACATAGAATAACAAGTGAAAGGAAGTTAAAATAAAAAGTATACTTAAAGGAAAAAAATATAATGCAAACTAGATGCTAAATTACAGACCTGCTGATAGCTTACAGAAGTGCCTGATTCTGGTCCAACCTTTTCCTCCGAAGCACTTCTGTAGTTGAAAAGGGAAAAAAATTATTTTACTATATTTCATCTCCAATATAGTAAAAATTCAACAGGAAAAAAAATACATGCAAAACTATTTCAGCAGGTCCAAAATTTAGTAATATTCTTTGAGGACTGGGGTCACAATGTCTATGGAAACTAATTTTAGCCTAAAAGAATTGAACTGCTACAGAGAGAAAGAATCTGTCATTTAATAGAATGATTCCGAATTCAAAATTACTGTGAATGCCTTGAGTTATTCTCTGAGGAATATCTCTCTAAGGAGTACAGAAAACCTTGGAAGACTTATCTCCCTAAACTTAAATTAGTTTTTTATTTCTTTCCACTGGGAATGTTCTTAATATCAACAAAAGTATAAATTATTGATTAAGCTTCCATCATTATCAGTATATTCCAATACCTGCCCTCCAACCTTTGATGCTCTGAGAAATAATTTACTGAGAACATAGTCTTTTGAGGTGCTAGTGGTTTAGTTTAATGCAACAAAACTCATTACTCTAAACTTAAACATAAACTTTATTTTAAGCACTTAAGTCAGCACTACTCATATATAAGGATTAGCACAATATTGAATCGTGCATTACACACTTCCTTGAATTAAGGTTGAAAGTATTCAGAACCTCTTAGAAAATTCTTATAAAATTATAACAAAGGAATATACATATTTAAATGTTTACTTCAGAGATATATTTTTGCTGCAGCAAGGAAATCAGTTTTGGACTGACTTGATTACCATCTTGTTCAAGAAAACTTTAAAATTTTTTATAAATATAAGAGGCAAGTACAATTTCATGTGCTATAGCACTTATTATCCAGATGACATACAAAAAATCCAGATATGAGGCACAACTGTTTGAAATTATGTTTGTGATCATCACTTTTAATCTGACTTGATAGAATCAAGTCTAGATATTATATATTATAGCTGGATAATAATTTTTAAATTTGGGAAAAATATTTTCTTATGTGTATGACTTTAGTAACCATTCTTATTATCCTGTGTAAATATCTGAAGGCAAAGAGCAGTGACAGTAACTTCAGGTCTACAATAGCAATTTAATCACACACAGACTGAGAACAACTTATTAAATACCTTATAGTAGATGAAAATTTACTAAATTGAATTTTGTTGTTCACTTTGCACAAAATAGATGATCAGTGCAGATGCAGCTGCTACCTTATAAAATCTGTATTAAAAGGTGTCACTTATAGCAATTGAAGGACTTTCCACCTTTCCTGACATCCTAATGAAAACAACAAGAATACGATTAATTTTATTTTTTTTTTTTAAACAAACATTAGTTCAGGTAGGAAAGGGAAGTGAAGGCACGATTTGGAGTTTGGGTAGTGGAAAGAGCAGAATTTGTAGAAGGTATTGGAAAGTAGTACCAAAGAGATAAAACACACAACCAAACTACTAAAAAACCCCAACCAAATACAACTCACCTAATAAAGTACAGTATTTCTGACTCAGTACTGAAAATAATGTTCAGAAGAATTTATTTACCCTATAACTCTACGACTTTGGGGGAGAGGAGTGTAGTTAAAGCTTTGAAAGGAGGTTTACACAGAATTTTAAACTTGCATTGTTCTGTGTTTCAGTGTGTGATGAGGATCTCAAATCAGTTTTTTTTTTAATACGTGGGAATCATTGCCATGTTATGCTTCTAGAAGAAAATATCACTGCTAATGACTCTGTCCCAGGGAAAATAATGGAGCGGCTCATTCTGGACGTCATCTCCAAATACATTGAAGATCAAGAAGTTATTGGTATTGGTCAACACAGATTTACCAAGGGTGAACTATGCTTGACCAATCTGATAGCCTTCTATGATTTTATAACTGGTTTCTTATATGAAGAGAGAGTGGCAGACGTCATCTACCTTGACTTCAGCAAGGCTTTTGACACTCTCTCATAACATCCTCATTAGAAAATTAAGGAAGTGTGGGATAGATGAGGGGGCAGTGAGGTGGATTGAGTCCTGGCTGTGTGACAGAACTCAGAGGGTTCTAATTAATGGAGCAGAGTCAAGTTGGAGGTCTGTGACCAGTGGTGTCCCCCAGGGGTCAATACTTGGCCCAGTCCCGTTCAACATATTCATCAATGACCTGGATGAGGGGACAGAGTGTATCCTCAGCAAGTTTGCTGATGATACCAAATTTGGAGGGCTGGCTGACACCCCAGAGGGCTGTGCCACCATCCAGTATGACCTGAACAGGCTGGAGAGCTGGGCAAAGAAGAACCTAATGAGGCTCAACAAGGAAAAATGTAAGATCCTGCACCTGGAGAAGAAGAACCCCAGGCATCTATACAGGTTAGGGATGGATCTTCTGGGAAGCACTACTGAGGAAAAGGATCTGGGAGTCCTGGTAGATAGCACACTTTCCATGCGCCAGCAATGTGCCCTTGTTGCCAAGAGGGCCAATGGAATCCTGGGTTGCATAGGGAAGAGTGTGGCCAGTAGGTTGAGGGACAGCATTCTCCCTCTCTGCTCTACACTGGTGAGGCCACAACTGGAATACTGCATCCAGTTCTGGGCTCCCCAGTTCAAGAGGGACAGGGAACTACTGGAGAGAGTCCAATATAGGGCAACTATGATGATTAAGGGATTGGAGCACCTCCCTGACGAGGAAAGGCTCAAGGAGCTGGGGCTCTTTAGCCTGGACAAACACAGGCTGAGGGGAGACCTTATTTATGTTTACAAGTATCTAAAGGGCGGGTTGAAGGATGTTGGAGCTGGACTCTTTTCAGTGGTTCCCAATGATAGAACAAGGGGCAACGGGCTCAAGCTAGAACATAGGAAGTTCCATTCAGATATGAGGAAAAACTTCTTTACGGTGAGGGTGACAGAGCACTGGAACAGACTGCCCAGGGAGGTTGTGGATTCCCCTTCTCCGGAGATCTTCAAGACCCACCCAGAAGCAGCCCTGAGTAATGTGCTCTAGGCATTCCTGCTTTAGCAGGGTAGTTGGACTAGATGATCTCTAGAGATCCCCTCCAACACTGACAATTCCATGTAATGGAAAGCCACATTGAGGTAAACCCATTTACAGGACTAAATATATCACAAAAAAAAATTTGTCGTGTCGAAAGAAGTTGATGTGGGGAAACCTTCAAAGCCTCTGGAGATTTTTAATTCGTTCCTGTCCTTCATCCATATGAATCTAAGCTTTACCATTTTTGAGGGCTAGTGAAAGAGAATACAATAAAAAAGAAGGAAATAAATTATGAGTACCATTAAGAAAAAAAAATTGCTAAGGCACCAAAACGAGGGAACAATGCCCAAATGACCCAACTTCATACCTAAATCCTTTCTAATCCTTCTTTATTTTTTCCCCTTTCTGACATGAGAATCCCAGGCTTTCCAAAATAACTAGCTAATTTGCCGATATGAGGAGCACCTTTACTTTGTCTTCTTAGATCTTTCAAACAATGCTGGTGAAACTTAGAAAGAAATAACCTGAGAGGTTGTAGAGTCTTCATTACTGGAGGTCTTGAAGAACACATTAACAAACCAGTCAAAACACCATAGACATGTTTGGTCCAATGCATAAGCAAGTCGATTTTCTTTGGAGCAGGGTATGTATCAATTCCCTAACCACTACGCCACCTAGTAAATAAATTTCTCTGACTCTTTCTATCTTTACAGATTTAGTAACTGCAGCAGAACATTCATATTAGCACAAGGTGTGACCACGACTTCCACTAGCTCTGTGGAAGCTAAATTCAACATACTCAAGTGTATTAAAGAAGGAACTTTCTCATTCCCAAATTAACAGTTCAGTCTTCCACTGCGGCTTCATGTCAGTAATTTTTAGTCCCTAAAAAGATCTGTCAAGCTAGCAACAAAGTAAGTACATTCAGTATGGCAAAGAACATCATCCTTTGAAGCTATCAGAGTTTTACATTGATGTGCAGTCCTTTTCCAATTTCAGTAGCATATATAGGTGTACTTAGGCTGAGGAATTAGGATGACTTCCATGAGTTTCAGTGTCATTCAAGAAATCAAAAAAGGCTTTCCCTCCAACATAGGGAAGGATCAAACATGACTGCTGTTTCTGACTGTTTTGTTCAATGTGTTCTTAAGGTTCTCCAGTAATGAGGACTCTATAACCTTTCAGGCAATCTCTTTCTCAGTCTCACCAGCATTGCCACTAGAAAGTTTTTTTTCCTAATGTTTAATTTACAGGGATTTTTTTTCTGTAATTTAGATTTATATTTTTTATCTTTTCCACTATAAATATGAAAAAAGAAACATTTGCAGGAGCCTCTTACATGTTTCAAATGAGTTATCATATACTTCCTGGATCTTCTTTAGGATAACAATTCCAGATCATTCAGGCTTTTGTTAGACAGCATGTTTTGTTTGTTTTTATCAATCTCTAGTGCAATTTGCTTAGTAAGTCCACATCTTTCTATTTTATTTTATCTGAGCCTTACCAATGTTGAACAAACCAGAAAGATTACTTTATGTTCCTATGTGCTGTATTGTTGTTTACACAGCCCAGCATATCTTTTCAACAATATGTTTTCATTTGTTGACTTGTTTACAGATTTGATCTGCTCTAATCATTGGATTCTACCTAGCTAATTTTTCACCATCCTGTGTTTGTTCAGAGTTTTCCTTCCTACATGTGGTATCTTGCATTTCTCTCTATCAAATAACATAATCTAGTAGGGTTTGGTCTGGGGTTTTGTTTCCCTGCCTGCACTCCTCCCTTCATCTACTGTTGTTACTCTCTCATGTAAAACAATTAGGATTTGTGCAGTCTTGTCCTTAATAAATCTCTATTTTCTATTCCTTAGTTCCTTGTCAGCAAAAGATTTTTCTAATTGAAAAAACACTATATAGTATTTCTTTCAGAATTTAAATTAATATCATGAGTCTATTTAATTACCCAAATACTCTTTTAAAAAAACATTCATTCTTCTTGTTTTTTTCCCAGTCCTCTGGAAATTCACCTGTCCTTTGTAAGTTTGCAAAGATAATCATTGGTAAATGGATTCTCAGAATCAAAGAATTATAGAATGATAGAATAGACAAGGTTGGAAGGGACTCCAAAATATTATCTGGTAAAAAGTTTTGAGGGAAAGGGAGCCTAGATGAGATTTCTAACACTTTGTTCAACTGCATGTTGAAAACCTCCAGTGATGGGGACTCCACAATGTCCCTTGGGGAAATTGTTCCACTGAATGATTGTTCTTACCATAAAAAAATTATTTCTTACTGCAGCTTTTACTTGTTGCCCCTCATCTTCTACATGTGAATCCTGGGGAAGAGAGCACCTCCATCATCTTTGTAGCTGCTCTTTAAGTACTGAAATACTGTGATTAAGTTGCCCCTGAGCCTTTGCTTCTCCAGGGAGACAGACCCAATATTTTCATCCTAAGGCACATTCTCCAGCTGTTCAATCATCTTTGTAGTCTTCCTTTGGACCCTCTCTAGTCTGGTCATGTTTTTCTCAAATTTAATCAGTCAGATGCTTAAATGTTCTACAATGAAATTACTATTCAACTTGAATACATTGAATTTATCTAACTAACCTCTCTAACCCTGCTTTTATCATATGGAGGTGTTCTCCTTCTGCTACTGATAATAATTGTCATTACTGGCTGAGTTCATTTAACTTTTAAAATAAAATATTTTGTGAAAAATGAGTTCATATCTTTGTCATCAGCTGTCAATATCTTTCCTTCTCCACTGAGTGGCACATCAGCCTTATTCTAGCTTTTCCTCCTCATACTAATTGGCCTCTGGTTATTGTTGCGTTTTTGTGGCTCATTTGATTTTGTCTCTCAGAGGTTGTAGTAAACATTTTCATTCATCTTTTTGATCTTTGTGACTGAGTTGTATACTGAGCTAATCTTTTGGCCTGAATGTTCTTTTATGATACTTCCAAAATTTCTTACAGATTTTTTTTTTCTTAGACTGAACCATTATTACAATTTTCAAATAAATGAACTGGGTTTATTGAGGTATGTAATCTGATTTTTTTAAAAAAATAATACTATTTTGATATAGCTTTTCTTTCTGTACTAAGTTCCATGAAAGGTCTCACTTCATTGTCACCATTGTCCAAGTTACCATTCAGTCTGAAATTCTGAACCATGTTTTCCCAATTGGTACATTTGCTTCGTAGAAACAAAGTTGCCACCTAGTTGTCCTAACTACAGTGAAGATCAAAAAGTATTCCAAAAATGCATTTTAAAGCTTTATGGACAGTCTTTTCTCTTCTCAGTGTATACTTAGGTAAAGTTTTTTCTCTATCCATCTCCCTCTGCCTTCAAGTTTAAAACTCATAAAGCTGGACATTGTACAGTAGTTTGGCTAACTGCCTTTTGTAGAGAGATTTGATATATGACATAGTAGATGTTTGGAATAAGGTGTATGTTATATTTCCATCAAAGTTGTCAGATCTCATCCCTGAGATGTATGGATCTGTAATATTCAGGGCATGCCAACTAAAGATTGAAATGCCTAGACAGTCTGGCTGGAAAACTGGAAAGTTTTGTATTTTGGGATAGCTTATCCTTGGTCTTACA
The DNA here is from genome assembly GCF_001431845.1 of Calidris pugnax. Taxonomy (NCBI): domain Eukaryota; kingdom Metazoa; phylum Chordata; class Aves; order Charadriiformes; family Scolopacidae; genus Calidris; species Calidris pugnax. The sequence continues at coordinate 15,912,184 of NW_015094509.1, forward strand.
GCAGTATCATCACTTTCATAGGTGTTAACAACTTTGAGATTTTCACAAAAGTATTTAAAATGAAAGATCTTTTGCACTTTAAATTTTGTACATTTTTTCAGCTATGTCAGCTTGTCTAACTAGGAATATTTATTTTATATTTATATATTATCTGTTGAGGGTTTTTTGTTATTATTATTATTACTACTATTGTTATTATTAGTCCATTAATTATTAATTTGGTGCTATGTATAAGTGAAAAATGTGTTGTATGTAAATAAGGATTTTATGCTAACATCCTTTTGGTTAGCTCACACTTCTGTTGTGTACATTTTTCTTGAGCAACAATGAACACAGTCATAATAACAGAAAACCCTAAGAAGCAGAAAGGGAAAAAATATAAGAGGACAACCACTTAACTGTATTCTAAGAGATTGTAAGACTTCAGGCTGACCTTCACTATAGCTGTTAGGAATCTGCAGATATTATCTGTCATCATAGACCACATTAACCAACAGCAGCAATAACATGTTCCTGATTAAGATCTGGATAAAATTGCGAATAGCAAGTTGCTGCCAAGGGAATAGAAAAAAACTGCCAGCAAAGCTGGGACAAATGTATTTCCTATGGAGAGAAAAGCTAGTTTCTCAGGGGCAGCTGATCTATGTGCCAGACAAACTGTTCACAAAAATAGGTTCAGCTTTGCTTTGCTTCTGAATTTCCAGGCTCAGAGATGGGTACTGGGTTCCTGGTGTATTATCCTATGTTTAAATGTTCCCAAACCAAATGGCTGTTCTGGCAGTGGGGTGTGACCTCATTTGACAGTGTATTTGCCACACATATTTATCTGTTGTTATGTATCTTGATAGGATATTCAGTAAAGCAGCTAAAACGAAGGAAGACCCAGAATTTCTTTTTATATCTGAAGGAGGCAAATCAGTTGAATTGGGAAACTGAACCTAGCACAGAGGTTGCAACTTAGTTCCTCTTCTGAACAGAGAGACACAGGTGACTTAGGACAGGGCAGAGCTTCCATTGCTCAATATTCCTTCTCACGAAAGGCCAGGAACAAGGATTTCACTGAGAGGTGAGGGATCCAAATTCAAATCTCTATGATGGATTAATTCTTACATAAAAATGAAGCTGCAGAAACAACTGAGCTTCTTGGTATATCAGTTTGAGATCTGCTGTGCTGGTGTGTACTCTTTGCTCCTTACTTTTTCTTTTCTCTGTCCTGGTGAAAAAAGATAAATGTCTCTTCTTTATTCTAAGTGACATAAAAACCAAATTGCAATACTTCGGAATTGTTTATGAAATAGGATTCTTATCCTCTGATCACCTGGGTAGCTTTCTCAAGTTGACTGTTGTATTTCTCAGCCTTGTGGTTCTCTCATTATATTTTAGTAAAGGTTTATTTTCCACATTATTTTCCTAAGACGAAAATAATAAAAAAATTAAACAAAGAAAATCAGAAAAGGGCAGTGACTGCTCCCTGAAAAATTGGTCTGGTGCTAATTTTTTTCAAGAAGGCTTGACAAGAGGCATTCTTTACTACAGTAACCAGTGCCAAGTCCTATCTGTTCTCAGGCCCATGGCTGCAGTAAGAGGTAGAGTTTGGCAAGCAAACAAATAGAAATTAAAGTAGTAGCAGAAAAAATTCCTTTCTTAGACCCTTATCACTTCCAACTGGCAAGGAGTTGTAGTCCTAATGAGAAAACAGAATTTAAAAGTAATGAAGGTTCTTGGTTTCAGTTGTTTACTTTAAAAAGGTTTCATTCTGCAGAGTGCTTGTTTTCAGTTCCAAGTTTTAACAAGAACTGTATGTGTCACTGTAGGGCCAGTATCATTATTTAAAAAGATAAACTTTAAATGGTATTAGCTTTATAGAAGAAGATTCTCTTGGTTCCTAAATTGTGTCTATTCATAAATTTTTATATTAAGATAGATAACAGGAAGACGGAAAATAAGCATGCTTCAAACCTACTGTTTTTTGTCTTGAAGGGAAAATAAATATGTGCTTTCATAGATATGTTAACATATTAATAGTAATAAAAGCTATTATATAATTAATATAATACACTAAAACTAGTAAAGGAACTTATTTAAACACTAAAAATATTTGTTTTGATTTGAAAAGCTGTATTTAAAGATTCTTGGCATTTTGTATTCCTTGATATGGGAATTAGCTAAAATTTCAAAATAAAAAAGTTTGGGGTTTTTTAATTTATTTTTTTTTTAAATTTCCTGCTGTCTATAAGCAGTTGATCTTTTATAAATCTTACAGTTTCAGTGACAGCATATTGAAAAAAAAACCACAAAAAGCCAAGAGAGGATGTGATTTTTAAAAGCATTTCTCACTTCTATCACTGTATGTTAAATTAAATGGGTGTTGTTTATCTTGACTTAACCAAGGCTTTAGGCACTACGTTCCAAAAACATCCTCATAGACCTACTGATGGAATACAGACTAGATAAATGGATGGTACAATGGAATGAAAACTGACTGAACTGCTGGACTCAAAGCATTGTATTACCAGCATAAAGTCTAGCTGAAAGCCGGACACCAGTGGGATATACCAGAGATCGGCACTGGGGCCAGTACTGTTTAACGTCTTCATCAATGACCCTCATGATTTGACCAAGTGGATCCTCGGAAACTAGGAGGAGTAATTTACTCATATACATGTAAGGATAACATGTAAACCAACTATTCCAATCACCAACTATTAATAAAAAAGCACAGGCTTGATTCATTGGATCTGCCATGAGCTAATAAATACTAAGAAAGATATGTTTCAGAAAAGAAAAAGAGAGTTCTTGTCTCTCCAGCATATCTAGCATTATGAGTAAATATATAGCATATGTTATTGTAGAGCTGACCATGATATGACTGTCAATTTGATTTCAGAGTTCATGTCGAAGAACTGGATCAAATAACTATATGTCGGAATGGACCCTATTCTGATATGCAAGCACCTGTAGAGGAAAGTCTTCTGACTGCTTAGAACACATCTGTAGATGGGTTCAAAGAGGCTGAAGAGAGCTGTGCAGAAACTCTTGCTGTCTCTACACATTCAAAGTGGGGACTGCAAATGGATGAGTATCTCTTGAGTGATAGATGAGGAAAACAATGACTATTTTTAAAATGTTATGTCTAGATATTGCTTGAGATTTCTTTTTATTGTGGAGTACGTGAATATGTGTGAATGCTTACTACATTCTTCGTATTTGTTTTTTCCCCTTTCCCAAATATTTCCAGGTCTTTGTTTCCTAAAGCTTCTCAAATGCAAGTGAGACTAAAGCAAATTAAGCACAACTTGGGTTATACTTTAATTTTATAAATAAAACAAAATAAGCATAGTCCTGACTGATAGATTCCTAGCTTTCTTTTGTTTATGTGCTAGACTGCAACTCTTATTACTGCCATTTGCACCTAGTTTCATGTGTATGTAATAGGTAGAAGAAAACTTGTTATTTTTGGTATGTTTAGTACATACTGGGGGGAAGAGAGGAAAGAAACATTAACAACAAAATAACTTTTATTTCCCAAATGTTACACCTATGGTAGGGTTTTATTTCAGTTTTATCCCTTTGGGGTACATACATATGCAAGTGACAGACAAAATGTTTTATTTCCATTTTTTCATTTAAGTGTTACAGAGGCTTACTAATTAAAATGGTAATTGTCTGCCACTAAAATAAGTTAATTACAGAAACTTGTTTGTGTAGACTGATGAGCAAGCTAAAAAAAGTTACTTTTCAGAAACTAGCTGCTGCCAACATTCTCTTGGTAGATTGAAAGTTCACCAGAAAAGCCGGTCTCTGAATTTCTCTGATCAGAATCCAGAACACATCATGTTTAATTCCTAAGCCAAAAAACTAAAAATAACTAAAAATAAATAAATAAATAATTTAAATTAAAATAATTTTAATGCTACTTTTTAAAAATTACTTACAGTAAGTAAGAGTGCCTATGGGTAAGAATCAGAGGGAGGGCGAGTAAGGCTGATATTGTGGTGGGAGTCTGTTACAGACCACCCAACCAGGATGTAGGGGTAGATGGAATGTTCTATAAGCAGCTAGCAGAGGTCTCAAGATCACTTGCCCTTGTCCTGGGGGGAGACTTCAACCTGTGAGATATCAGCTGGGTACACAATACAGCTGAGAGGGAACAGTCTAGAAGGTTCCTGGAGTGTGTCGGGGAGAACTTCCTGACACAGCTGGTGAGGGAGCTGTCTAGGGAAGGAACACTGCTGGATCTGCTGTTTGTAAATAGAGAAGGACTTGTGGGGGATGTGATGGTTGGAGGCCATCTGGGGTACAGCAACCATGAAATGATAGAGTTTTTGATTCTCAGGGAAGCGAGAAGGGGAGCCAGCAGGACCGCCATCATGGACTTCCAGAGGGCAGACTTTGGTCTTTTCAAGAATCGGCTTGACAGAGTCCCTTGGGAGGCAGCCCTGAAGGGCAAAGGAGGCCAGGAAGGCTGGAGGTTTTTCAGGGAGGAAGTCTTAAAAGCGCAGGTGCAGGCCGTCCCTGTGCGCAGTAAAGCGAGCCATCCAGGGAAAAGACTGGCCTGGCTGAACAAAGAGACAAGATCACAGCTCAGGGAAAAAAGGAGTGTTTAGGACCTTCGGAAAAAGGGGCAGGCCACTCAGGAAGATTGTAAAGGTGTAGCAAAGTTATGCAAGTAAAAGATTAGAAAGGCCAAAGCCCAGCTAGAACTTGACCTGGCCCTGGATGTTAAAAACAATAAAAAGAATTTCTATAAATATATTAATAGCAAGAGGAGGACTCAGGACAGCCTCCATTCTCTATTGGACATGGGAGGTAATGTAGTGACAAAGGATGAGGAGAAGCTGAGGTGCTGAATGCCTTTTTTGCCTCAGTTATTAGTAATGGAGTAGGGTGTCCCCTGAGTACCCAGACCCCTGAGCCAGCAGATAAGGGTGGGGAACAGAATGAAGCCCCTGTCATCCAAAGGGAAGTGGTGAGGGACTTGCTCCAAAACCTAAACACAAATAAGTCTATGGGCCCAGATGGGATTCACCCGAGGGTAGTGAGGGAGCTGGTGGAAGTGCTTGCGATCCAGGGAAAAGACTGGCCTGGCTGAACAAAGAGACAAGATCACAGCTCAGGGAAAAAAGGAGTGTTTAGGACCTTCGGAAAAAGGGGCAGGCCACTCAGGAAGATTGTAAAGGTGTAGCAAAGTTATGCAAGTAAAAGATTAGAAAGGCCAAAGCCCAGCTAGAACTTGACCTGGCCCTGGATGTTAAAAACAATAAAAAGAATTTCTATAAATATATTAATAGCAAGAGGAGGACTCAGGACAGCCTCCATTCTCTATTGGACATGGGAGGTAATGTAGTGACAAAGGATGAGGAGAAGCTGAGGTGCTGAATGCCTTTTTTGCCTCAGTTATTAGTAATGGAGTAGGGTGTCCCCTGAGTACCCAGACCCCTGAGCCAGCAGATAAGGGTGGGGAACAGAATGAAGCCCCTGTCATCCAAAGGGAAGTGGTGAGGGACTTGCTCCAAAACCTAAACACAAATAAGTCTATGGGCCCAGATGGGATTCACCCGAGGGTAGTGAGGGAGCTGGTGGAAGTGCTTGCGGAGCCACTCTCCATCACTTACCAGCAGTCCTGGCAAACTGGGGAGGTCCCAGCTGACTGGCGTCTAGCAAATGTAATGCCCATCCACAAGAAGGGTCGGAAGGATGATCCGGGGAACTACAAGCCTGTCACCTTGGTGCCTGGGAAGGCCATGGAACAGATCATCCTGAGTGCCATTATGCAGTCCATGAAGGACACCCAGGTGATCAGGCCCAGCCAGCACGGGTTCACAAGGGGCAGGTCCTGCTTGACAAACCTGGTCTCCTTCTATGACAAAGCGACCAGCTTGGTGAATAAGGGACATGCTGTGGATGTTGTTTACCTGGACTTTAGCAAGGCTTTCAATACAGTCTCCACAGTGTCCTCCTGGAGAAACTGGCTGCTCGTGGCTTAGATGGGTATACTCTGCACTGGGTTAAAAACTGGCTGGAGGCAGGGCCCAGAGAGTGGTGGTGAATGGAGTCAAATCCAGTTGGCAGCTGGTCACGAGTGGTATCCCACAGGGCTCGGTGCTGGGGCCCATTCTCTTTAACATCTTTATCAATGACCTGGACAAGGGGATCGAGTGCACCCTCAGTAAGTTCACAGATGACACCGAGTTGGGTGGGAGTCTTGACCTGCTGTAGGGTAGAGAGGCTTTGCAGAGGGATCTGGACAGGCTGGATCGATCGGCTGAGACCAACGGGATGAGTTTCAATAAGGCCAAGTGCTGTGTCCTGCACTTGGGTCACACCAACCCCAGGCAACGGTACAGGCTTGGGGCAGAGTAGCTGGAGAGCTGCCTGGCAGAAAAGGACCTGGGGGTGTTGGTCGACTGTTGGCTGAACATAAGCCAGCAGTGTGCACAGATGGCCAAGAAGACCAACAGCATCCTGGCCTGTATCAGGAACAGTGTGGTGAGTAGGACCCGAGAGGTGATCATCCCCCTGTACTTGGCACTGGTGAGGTCTCACCTCAAGTACTGTGTCCAGTTTTGGGCCCTTTACTACAAGAAAGACATAGAGGTGCTGGAGCAGGTCCAGAGAAGGGCAACAAAGCTGGTGAGGGGTCTGGAGAGTAAGTCTTATGAGGAGCGGCTGAGGGAGCAGGGGTTATTCAGTGTAGAGAAGAGGAGGCTGAGGGGAGACCTTATCACTCTTTACAACAACCTGAAAGGAGGTTGTAGAGAGGTGGGGGTCGGTCTCTTCTCCCAGGTTACAGGTGATAGCACAATAGGAAATGGCCTCAAGGTGCACCAGGGGAGGTTCAGGTTGGATGTCAGGAAAAATTTCTTCACGGAAAGGGTTATCAAGCATTGGAATGGGCTGTCCAGGGAAATGGTTGAAGCACCATCCCTGGAGGTATTCAAAAGATGAGTTGACATGATGCTCGGGGATATGGTTTAATATTGGTTGGTGGTGCGTGGGTATGGCGGTGGGTTTTTTGGGGGGTTTTTTTGGGGTTTTTTTGGGGTTTTTTCTTTTTTATGGTTGGACTAGATGATCTTAAAGGTCCCTTCCAACCTAGGTGATTCTGTGATTCTGTGATATATCTTAAAGTATTTAATTGTGTGGATTAATAAATTAGTACCTACTACTATTTTAAAAAATAATCTACCTCCTACTAAAATAATTAGAATTAAGCATTGTACTAATAGGCAATATATAAGATCATTAGTGAAAAGGAAAGTAGCTTACATTTGTATCAGTCTTGCTATCTAAGTATCTTGCCAATGCACCATTAGTGTTGTGGGTTTTTTTATATATTTTCAATAATTTCTTTTTTACACTAAATGAATATATGTATTTTTCATTTCTTAATCTGGAAATTGAGTTGTATTAGAAACCCTTGGTAAGCATTAAAAAGTTAAAAAATATTTCATTGCATTTAGTGGATTTTTTAGTGGAGGAGATTATTAAATTTAAAGCAAAGAAATTCTGAGAAGTTTTGAGTATCTGAGTACAATTATGTATGTTAGAATTAACCATACATGTGAAACCAAGTTTAATACTCATACTCAATTTCCTGAATTTAGGCAACCATATAGGCAGCCAATTTCAATAGCTAGACTACTGCATATCCTTTCTTGAACAAATTTTTATTTTCACTGAATTATGCAAATTAATACTGAATTGTCTTTTTGATCCTATCAGAAATGTTGTGAAAGATATAATAAGTCAATAGATTTAATAAGCTAATATTTTCCTGCTGTTTTTCCTAGAATCACAAACTTATCTTGAACAATAGCTGGTTAGACTAAAGAAAATCATAGATATGACTACCTCTATAATGTTTATGCATGAGATTTCAGAATTCTATGTTAACACAAAAGTTTGGTTTCTGAGTCAATACTACAATATTTGTGCTGATTAAATGCAGTCCCCAGGAAGATATTTTTATTGGAAAATAGAAAAAAGCTTTGGGGATTTCCTTTTATCTGTCTTGGGAACATGGGAGATTTTAGTGATGTATTTTTATTCCTAATTAATTCCTAAAAAAACACTGAGTTGAAAAAGTATTAAATGATTCTACAAAGCCATATGCAGCTTATATTCCATAGTTACAGGAAAGAGATGAAGTGGAAAAACCTGTCACATACCATGAACATTATTGAGAAATCATTCCGATGCCTAGTTGAGTATTTCTTGCATACTCAAATTTGGAATATTAGGGTAAAACTTGTGTTCCTTGTGCTGGGTTACCAGGAGACATATTCCCATCTTCCATATCATCTTCGAGGTCTCTTGGGCTTTTTACCTAAGACATGTTCTGCTACTGCAAGGTCATTGGGCTTTGCAAATGTGTACTCTGGCCTCTCCCTGTAGTATTCTGGGTTTCTTGATATTTTAGGTCTAGGCTTAAAATGAGTAACAGTTTATTGGAATAAGTATCACAATGAGACTGTGGAGAATACAATTAATTGGATACTTATGGATATAATATATACTGGATGACTAAATTTATGCTAAATTTGACTTGGTAGCCTGAGTGATTTCTCCTTCTCTTACATTGTATGGACAAAAATGAATTATAAAAACTAAAAAAATTTGGTCTTACAGGAAGTGAAGTTAAAATAGTTTTTAACTTATTTTACTTTTAGATTGAAATGTGCAAATCCTTTTGAGGAAAGGGAAAGTGCTCATAACATTATGAATTTATTCTGAGTTTTGCTGTTCTATTTTGTGGATGCATGTTTGTATGTATATAGATGGAAGTGTATCTACCTGTGTTTAGAGCATTTATATTGAATCTTTAATTCCCTGTGTAAAAGATAAGAATTTCTATGCATGGCTCAGACACACTATGAATATGGGGATTATATCAATGAGAACACTGTAGTATATGGCAGATTTCAATCATCTGGTAGATAAGTGAGCACGTTTTGATATTATACATACTAAAAGGGAAGAGTTCTTCATACAGCACTACAACAAAAATGTTTTAGCTTGCAAACAAATGACTAACCTCTTACACAGCATGAAAACTGTAGGATGAGGTATGTGTCCATCTGCATGTGTACATAAAATTGTGGTTGTTCCTATATATTTCAGGGCTGTGTTTGCCTTCCTGCAGAACAAGAAAAGCATGCAGAAACATGTAGCTGTGTTTGTATGGCACGTAACACAATCTATTACAGTTTCCTATAAAGTTTAACTCACTGTAAAGTAAATGTTATAAGCATCTATGTTCTTGACTCTCCGAAATGCAGACCTTAGGCATTGTAAAAGATAAATTTGTAAAAAATTGGAACGGCTAACTCTCTTTAATCATCATATTGATATCTGAATGGGGATCAGTGTGAGAGAGAATGATAACACCAGTTGCTTATGTATGTGTCCCAGACTGAGCTGTTAGAAATGTTCTGGGAAGGGAAGGGTAAAAGGTGATGGTGACACCTGGCTTCTTCATACTTCAGAATTTTGGGACTCCTTTGTAATCCAGGTCTGCAAACACCGCAGTCCTACTATATAAAATCCCTCACAGTCTCAGGACCATAGGAAAGGACCAAGTCTCCAAATCTTTTAAGCCTTCAATCTCTCTAAGACTTCTGGACCCTATAGCTCTCAGTCCACTGCTTACTGCAGGTCTTGTCATCTTCTCTGCTGCTTCCACACTCTCAGCTGTCAGCCTTACACTATCTGCCTTCCACCTTTCCCATAGCTGTTTCCACAACTACACCTTATATTTATTCCCTACAAACCGTATCAGTCTTTTCTCTGTCAGGAATTCAAATAAAATAAAATAAAATAAAAGTGTTAACACAGACCAGAATCACTGAAATAAAAAATTCTAGCACGGTAGGACTCTGGGACGAAAGATAGTGACCGAATTTCTAAAGAGACAGGGTCATTAGGGACCCCTTTGATATACTACATACCGAAATAAGCAGCCTCATAGAGCATCCTCATAGTAACATGAGAGCTCTTCTAAAGCAAAATTTTTAGAAAACCACTTCCACCCACTCAGATGTCCCTTTGGAGTGATCAAGTAAATCAGTTGGCCATATTATTACTGAAAATTGGCACTTTAATAGCTTTATGGAACATTTTAAGTTATCTGATAAAATTACCTCTTTTCAACTCCCAATGCATGTTATTGCAGGTATGTTTTCAGAGCAATAGCACAATATAAGTTTCTGCTTAGAAAAGTTACTAAATAATTTTGGCTATAGATAAAAAAAATCACATCATAAAATTTATAATTATCTAAATGTGTTATCACAATCACTATGAAGGCTTGTAATCCAAAATATTTCACTGATTGGTTTTTCAGAGGCACTTCACAAACTGAATCAGATTATTTGAAGGAATAAGGAACTGTAGAAAGAAACTAGAAAGGAGAGCTGAGGAGAAGAGAGGTCCAGGAATTCACACAAGTTTAGTCATCCAAGAAAATATACAAGAACTGTATCTTAAAGCTGCAAAAACTTACTTTGCACCAAGGGATTAAGGGTGCTTTTAAAATCAGTTATCAGAAAAGAGTTGAGGGTGTGGTAATGAACAGAGAGAAGAGGTTACAGTTTAAGCCAATATCCTGCTTTTCAAAGTGATCATATAAATTCACCTAAACACTGTGGAAACAGATATCATGCACAGTAGTGAGAGGTTTCAAAAGAACTTGTAAGCCATAGAAATCCTTTTAAGAAATACAGTTCTGGTAAAAATAAGACTGATGTTGTTGTGTAAGTCTTTCAAAACACTTAAATGCAGACATGTAGAGCAACTACTAGCTTTTTCTTGTATTTGCTGGCAGATAAGGCGGTGTGGTCGACACACTGGAGGGAAGGGATGCCATCCAGAGGGACCTGGACAGGCTTGAGAGGTGGGCCCATGCAAATCGCGCGAAGTTTAACCAAGCCAAGTGCAGGGTCCTGCACCTGGGACATGGCAATCCCAGGCAAAATACAGATTGTGTGGAGAATGGCTAGAAAGCAGCCCTGAGGAGAAGGACTTGGGGGTGTTGGTGGATGAGAAGCTTAACATGAGCCAGCAATATACACTGGCAGCCCAGTGGGCTGCATCAAGAGAAGTGTGGCCAACAGGTCACAGGAGGTGATTCTGCCCCTCTGCTCTGTGCTCGCAAGATCCCACCTGGAGTACTGTGTCCAGCTTTGGAGTCCTCAACACAGGAAGGACATGGATCTGTTGGAGTGGGTCCAGTGGAGGGCCACAAAGATGATCAGAGGGATGGAGCACCTCTCCTATGAGGACAGGCTGAGAGACCTGGGGTTGTTCAGCCTGGAAAAGAGAAGGCTCTGGGGAGACCTTATAGCAGCCTTTCAATATCTGAAGGGAGCCTATAGGAAAGCCGGAGAGGGACTCTTTGCCAGGAAATGTAGTGACAGGACAAGGGGTAACAGTTTTAAATTGGAAGAGGGGAGATTTAGATTAGATACTAAAAAGAAATTCTTTACTGTGAGGATAGTGAGGCACTGGAACAGGTTGCCCAGGGAAGTCGCGGATGCCCCATCCCTGGAAGTGTTCAAGGTGTCCCTGTCCATGGCAGGAGGGTTGGAACTAGATGATCTTTAAGGTCCCTTCCAACCCAAACCATTCTATGATTCTATGATTCTATGATATAGGTCATTGCAAAATTATTATACAGACAAACTGGTGACAAATCCAGTGAAACCTGAAACCATTTGACTGAGAGCTTATTTCAGTAGTGGATGGAGGACACTGAGATTGTAGAAGGGAACATCATGGAGGACTTGCTATCCTTCTGCTAACTTATGACTGCTTGTTCATAAATTCGTTAATTGTTCAGTCTCCTAAGAAATAAATTTTCTTTGTATTTCCAATATATGGATCAACCAGGATTTTTTCACTTCAGTTTTAACTTCTCAAATTATTTTGGAATTTCCATGGAAGACAGACGTGCTAATGAATGAGATGTGGAAAAGCCCCATTTTTTTCTCTGGTGATTAAGAATCTTGTCCAAAGGCTATTTTGCATGGGATGTTGGGCCACCAGCTTCAATGCCCTTTAGATCTGATATTGAATTCCTTTTTTATTCTTCCACTCATCAACTACTCATTTGGTATTTGACCCCTTTTTAAAAATATCCTACCTTATTTATTTAGAGATCAAGCTCTTTAGAGACCTTGTTTTATCAAGGCATATAGTCTCATTGTGTGTCTGTATAGTGCCTGAGACAAGAAAATGAGAACTCTAACAACAGTTTTAACAGTCAGTTAAAAAAGCTGGTTTTTTTGGCTGAAGACTTCAGTTAATGCAAGGACATAAATCAGAGGCTCTTGCCACAGGACATAATTCTATTGTACTACATTTACCTGATGGCCTGAGTCTGTGTAAGTGCTTGTGAAATATCTGAGGTTGTGACACTACTATTGTTAGTTAATTTTCTTTACAGCATTATTTAGATGTTCCAACTACAGAAGCTCTATTATACTAGGAACAACAAAAACAAGCAAGAATGCAGTGTCTTTGCTCAGAAGAGTGTATAGTTGACTAAGATAAGATGAACAAAAGGTGAAAAATCAAGTGTGCAGAGAAAAAACTAAGCAAGACAATTTACACATCACGATAGTGTGAAAGCCAGAAACAGCCCTATCTGCTGGAACATAATCCATCTCATTTAATATTTTCGTTTTCAGGCCAAATATTATTTAGTATGCTAGTGTAAACTTTCATTACATTCAAACTAGTGATAATAACAATGGATTTTCTTTTTTTAAGTTTCAGCAAAACAGTAATAATTTTTAACTTACTCAGATATGAAAAATCTTTTTCGTTTTACTGTAGAAACCTGCATTCAGATAACTGAAAAAATATTGTAGCAAAAAACTTTAACTTGGCTCATTTTGTGAGCTTCCTTGAGAAGACAGTCTTCGGATTCAAAAGATTAACTTACACATTTTCATGCCACCATTAGAAACATTTAACGTTGCCCGTTTCCCACATTGCAATAAGATCTTTAATTGTGCTTTCTAGTTTGAGGTGCAGCTTTGGATTTCAGAGCTTAGAACTGTAAAACTTTGGACTCTACCAGCTCTCTTCTTTTGGCTAGTTATTAAAGAAGTTCAGCTCAGAAGAGAAACTTGATTGAATCCTCCTGATACCAGTTTCAGAGCTGACATGCAACCCTAGTCAGGTATCCAAACATCTCTAAGTGTCTTGCAGATCCAATGGGACCCTTTTTTTTAAAATCTGTCTTGGGATATCTCGGTTCAAATATGAATCATAAGGTACTCTGTTATGTACTGTTCACTTTCACTACAAAAGGCTATCAGTCTGTATTTGGTATGGGTATAATCTTCCTTTTTTATACTTGGCATGATGACCAATATAGAATTTACCAAGAAATTTTGTCTGGTACAACACTGAGTAGTGTCAGACACAATTGTTTGTGTGTCTGTGTAGTAAAATTCCTCAAACTATCTTTCAAGAGTCTGAAAGGTAAAGGAAATATTGTTGTATGAGAAACCGACTACTTTCAACAAACCTGTTTCTCAGTTTCATGGAGTCATAGAAAACCATAGGTTGAAAGAGATCTCTGAAAGCCATCCAGTCCAAACCTTTGCTCCAAGGCAGAGGAGGTTGTACTTGGCCTTGGACAGTCAACTTTTGTGTATCACCAAAGAGTGGGATCCCACAGCCTCATTAGACAACCTGCTACAGGATTCATGAGCTTCACAGTGAAGATTTTGTCCTAACTAGAATATCTGTTTTGGCAACTTTTGCCATGGGGGCTGATTAGAGTGGGTCCAGAGGAGGGACACAGAGATGATCAGAGAGATGGAACACCTCTCTTATGAGGGCAGGTTGAGAGCGTCAGGGTTGCTCAGCCTGGAGAAGAGAAGCCTCTGGGGACACTTTGTGGTCTTTTGATACTTAAAGGGGACTTATAAGAAAGATGGAGGAAGACTTTTTACCACGGCTGTAGTGACAGGACAGCAGCAATGATTTTAAACTAAAAGAGGACAGATTTAAATCGGCCATAAGGACATTTTTTACAATAAGGTTAGTGAGACCTGAAACATGTTGCCCAGAGAAGTTGAGGATGACTCTTCATCATTGGAAGTGTTCGAAGTCAGGTTGGATGGGGCTCTGAGAAACCTAATCCAGTGGAAGTTGTACCTGCCCATGGCAGGGGAGGTTGGACTAGACGATCTTTAAAGGTCCCTTCTACCGAAACCATTTCATGTTTCTATATTATGTCCACTATAGTCACCATTAGATAGCTGTATGCAGTAAAATCCCACCTTCTTGACGTTAAGAATAATGCCTACTTTCTCCAGTATTTTTGAAGATTTTTAGTTTCCACTGTATTTCACACTGCCCCTTCTTGTGTCTTCTGTATTTCTATGATATCCTTTTGAAAATAAATGACCAGAACCTCTCAGGGCATATTCTGGGTCACTTCACCTTGCACACTATTTGAATCCTATAATATTTTCTGTCATTTGCATTCACTGTATGATCTATATTATTTTTATTTAAGATTTGAAAAATTTTAAATCCTTACACCTTAGATTATTTTCTCCTGTTGGGTGTGTTAAAGCATCTATTTATTAAACTGTGCTTTTTTAGTTTTTCGGATCCTACACTCTATTTTATCTTCTGAACTTTGGATCTGATGAACTATTTTTTATTTCATCACTCAGTATATCACCGTCCTTTGCAATGTTAGCTGTTCCCACTTTGAGGCATATTTACTTCATACTCCTTGTTTCAGTTATTTTTTCTTGGCCATTGTCCTCCTTTTTGCCATTCTGATGAGACTATAAAGGTCTGCATTAACAAAAATGCAATGATTCCATATTTGCATAGTGTAAGAGAGCAGAATCCATCACCTTTATAATAATATTTCCTTATGGCTGTATACTAATTATCATCTGATCTTAAAGCACGACGGTATGATTTCAGAGTCTGATTCATCTTGGCCCTTTCTTAATTACTAACATCTGATCCAATACTGTTGCCCATTACAAATTCAATTAATGTAATAAGTCACCTTTGAGAATGCCAATAATAGCTGAAAATGTTGCACATCACATGAGACATTTGAAACTTTGTGACCTTCCTAGTGTTTGATTTATGTCATTTTACAATCCTTGAATTTTAATTTGTGTATTTTATTTCCTCAAACATAGAGTTTTAGATTAAGTCCAATTGAAAATTATACAATTTTGCACTTGAAACTTATCTTTAAATGCAAATTTGAAAGACACTAACTATTATTTCAAGGATTGTTTAGAGAGTGCTTATTTTAATACCTTGAGGTGATTGTTCCTAAATCTGTTTACTTGAATAATGTGATGATAGTTAATGTTCTATATTTTATAAATCAACCTAATAGCAATCCATGATAATATCATGATTTTGACTTTGGATGACTTGGTGTCTGAGACAGATTTAAGCTTCTTATGTGTCTCTTCCCGATAATCTAGAAATTAAACTAGTGTCTGTACAGTTGGTGAGACATTTTAGGGTTTCTTTCAGGACTAACAACAGAAAAGTAAAATTCTGTAATATAACATGAAGTCTGAGACAGGAAATGATTCTCTCCAAGGACATATATGATGAAGACGCAAGAACAAATCTGACTAGAATTTTCAAATAATTTTTTTTTCTTTTTTTTCTAATGCATTTTATTTGCTGCATTTCCATCTAGGCTCATTTTATTTGCATTCATCATCAGTACTGTGAATTTTGTGTTGTCTGTAGACCTCTTTAATGTATTAGATTACACCTGCTATTTTAAAACATCTTTTAGAAAAGAAAGTGGGCACATGTCAAGCTTATCAAGACTAGCCTTGTTTTACTATCAAATACAATGTGAATTCACAAGAACAAGACAACACATAACCAAAGCCTATTGTATAGTAAACATGCTCCCACCACCCAGACTGAATTTGAAAAAATATTACTTGGGAGACCTTTTAAATCAATCCAAACAATCAAAACCCTATTGACCTCTAGAGTTTGTCCTTCCTACGGCTGGCTTTTGTTAATCAGAAACATTTCTGTTGAGCCATTGCTTCTTATTATTTTTGCAGAGATTTAATCAAAAGAAATATATACAGTTAAAACTGGGCAAATACTTAAAAGTAATGTGAATCACAGTCAGTAATGAGTGACTCATGCATTTCCAATATTAACTAGAAATTTTAGTAGGAGAAAGTAGATATTCCTGCTCGTACACAAGCAGGAAAGCAATAATAGATATATACAAAGAAAGAGAGAATTTTAATTTGGAATTGGAAGAAGAGGGAAGTCTACCGCAAACCAGACTGGTAAATGAAACTCCCTGTCTCACATCCTTGTGTATATCAAAAGCATGACTGAACAAATTGCCTGAGAGGATCTTAACTACTTGGAAAGATGAGAAATAAAAGAAGGGAAACAAGACTGAACAATTGTAACAGATCTGAGGACAATAAGCTGTTAACATAGATAGTCAGCAAATGTTCGTTCTGCACTCTTAGTGAAAAGTTTAAGTTGGGCTACATGTGTGTTTAAGAATTCAGAGAGGTAAAGTCATGGGCACTACAAAGGATCATTAGTTGCTGGTGCCATGGACAGCAAAGGTGATATAGCCAAAGAATCTCAGACAGGATGTGAAACCTCACCTTGGCAACTTTTGGCAGTGGCTAAAGGAGGTAGTGACAGCATTCTCTATTTGTCTTTGTGGGTTGAGATCATAGAATCATAGAATGGTTAGAGCTGGAAAGGACCTTAAAGATCATCAAGTCCCAACCCTCCTGCCATGGGCAGGACACCTCTCACTAGACCAGGTTGCTCAAAGCCCCATCCAACCTGGCCTTGAACACTTCCAGGGATGGGGCATCCACAACTTCCCTGGGCAACCTGTTTCCAGTGTCTCACTGCTCTGACAGTAAAGAATTTCTTCCTAATGTCTAATCTAAATCTCCCTTCTTTCAATTTAACACCATTACCATTTGTCCTATTGTTATGCTCCCTGATGAAGAGTCCCTCCTCATCTCTCCTTTAGGCCCCCTTTAGGCACTGAAAGGCCGTTATAATTTGCTGATTCACATGGCCCTTTCCAGGTGTCATATGAATTTCAATGCAGATTCAAAAACTATAATATACATGTTGCAAAAAGAGTGTTTCGTCCTGTCCCAGATTTACTCCTGGAAGGGCTTAGAGACCAGCAGAGAGCTACTCTATAGGTTCCACCTGAACTCGCAATTCTGTGATTATTTTCCTGGGAGGTGTGATGTGTCAGCAGGTTTTCTGTACTACATAGGAACATCAACATGAGGGGGTGGAATGTGTGAATAACATCAGCTGATTCTTGCTAGTGTTGCTCACCACAGGTGCATCAGGAAAATTTTTCATGTGAGAAGGTGATCATTTCTAATTTGGACTAATTACATAACAAACCTTTGCCTGAAATACTATCTCCCATTCCTTACACACTTTAATGTCCACTTCATCTGTAACATAACCTTTTATTTTCCAAATTCTGTTACTCTCACCAAATATACAAACATATAATGATTCTACTGTATCTTTTTAAGGCTGATGAAATGATACAAAATAGAAATGTGTAAAGACAATAAAAGATAGAAAGTATTCCTTCTAAACAATGGACAAAAGAGAAAAAATGTAAGATACTATTTTATAATCTTATCTGTAATTGAATGTTCACCTTTTTTCACTTTGACATTAATACTATTGCTATTTTCACATAGCAAAAGAATGCATATTGAGAGCAGAGAGAAACACACCGTAAGAGAGTGAGACCTCACCTGGAGTACTGCATCCAGCTCTGGAGCCCTGAACATAAGAAGGATAAGGACTTGTTGGAGTGAGCCAAGATGAGGGCCACAAAATTGATCAGAGGACTGGAGCACCTCTCCTATGAAGACTGGCTGAGAGAGATGGAGCTGTTCAGTCTGGAGAAGAGAAAGCTCTGGGGAGACCTCATAATGGCCTTCCAGTACCTGTAGGAGAGAATGGGAAGGGACTCTACCAGGGATTGTAGTGATAGGACAAGGGGTAATGGTTTTAAACTGAAAGAGGGGAGATTTAGATTAGATACTAGAAAGAAATTCTTTACTGTCAGAGTGATGAGGCACTGAAACAGGTTGCCCAGGGAAGTTGTGAATGTCCCATCCTTGGAGTTGTTCAAGGCCAGGTTGGATGGGGCTTTGAGCAACCTGATCTGGTGGGAGGTGTCCCTGCCCATGGCAGGAGGGTTGGGACTAGATGATCTTTAAGGCCTCTTCCAACTCTAACCATTCTATGATTCTATGATCTCAACTCACTATGATAGGCCATATTATACATTGTTTTCTGTTCTTCATTCATCAGACAAATTGTTGCAAGGATTGTGTACTCCTGCCAGGTTGTAAAAACAAAATCTTGTGTGTTGATAAGGATATGGGTTTCTTTCAGATTCTTTTTGAGTTTATGAGAGAAAAACTATTTTGGGAATATTTCTCATTCAATATTCAGAAACTACCTTCTTAAAACAGCGATATTGTACCTACCTGTGAAAAGCAAAATGTAAATTGTGATGTGTGATGACTGTAATTGCTTACATTAAATGCATCCTCAGAGGTGGCAGGGCAACTTGAAACCTCCAGTGTAACTTCTGCCTTATTCAATTACTGATCTGCTTTGGAGTTGAAGAAGACAGAAAGCCCTCCTTGGCTAAAATGCTACATTGCAGGAACTCTCCACTCCCTGCAATGAAGTAAAATCGGGGTTGGAGAACATTACATACATGAAATAAATAATTGTCCTCTAGAAGGTACCTTCCAAAGGAAATCTAATGTGGCATCCACCACCCAGCTTTAACTTGGAAGTTACGTTATAGTACTATGGATCTACTGGCTACTAGCAGTTTGGTGAAATGAAGAATTTAAATACTAATTCAAGGTTATTTCTTTCAGGAAAGTATAATAAACTGGATATTTTAGACAAAACCACTGTAAAAGTGATAAACCTTCTGAGTACTATACTACCAGGGGGCACTTTTAAAATGACTCTCAATCTTACCTTTCAGAAGTTTTGGGAAAAATGTATACTTCTAGAGGTGCCATTATTAAAGAATAACTTTCTTCTCTTTGCTAACAGACTCTAACAGAGTAGAATTAAATTCTCTTCAGTAGCTGCTGGTAATATGTTGATTTCTTTGATTTTTAAGAATATATTGAATAAAAACATGAAAACTCTAGAACGAGGGTCACTTTGGATGATATTCCAGTACTGCTTTATATAGACTGGGCAATCTTTATCTTAAATGTAGTCAGGCTTTTTTTGGTTGTATTATGTTGAAAGTCTGTTTCAGAATGCCACTGATTAGAAACCTCTTTTATTTATTTTCTACCTAAAGGTACTCATTGCCATTTTGCTTATATTTTCAGTTGTGGCAACATAGTGCTCTAGTTTATTACTTGTCTAGATATCAGTTAATTACTGGCCAGCTAAATAAATGAACCATTGCTGAAATTCACTCCTTTATTAAGTGATTTTTTAAGTAGCAAGGAGACTGTTCAGATGACCCAACTAACCTTACTAGTATAGCACTAATAATTCAGTGCTTTTAGCAGGAAGAGAAACATGAAATATAAAGCATAAATTCCAGTTTTTCACCAACCTTCTTGACATTTCCTGTGGTGTCACTAAACAGAATTCAGCAGATCTTTCTCTTACCAAAAGAAAGTTTTAGATTTAATCTTATTTAGAGACTGATTGTAAGCAAAAAAAAATCTGCATTTAACTTTCTTTTTCTTTTCTTTTTTTTTTTTTTTCCTAGCGAATGAGACTACAGTTTCTTTTTCTTCTTTTCTATTTGGAGGTACTTTGAACAAATATTTACTGGTCTAGACATAAGTGAAGATAATAGATGCAGTCCTTTTATCGAGGCTAGCATTTGAAAGCCCTATGCAATTAACTTAATCAAAGTTCAATCAAATTTCATTAGACTTTGGCACTCTTGTGCCTGTATCAAGGGCAGAACAAAAGATGCATTGGAAAAAGCTTGATCGGGAGGTCTAACCATGAATATATCAGTATACCACATATATTTTAATGAAATTTGATATGTTAAAAAAGGCCTTTCTGAGAAAACTGAATTATTGTCGTCTTTTATCAGTAAGTTTGGATAGTTGTTTTCTTGCACAAATGTACAACCATGCAGAGCTGTCAAACACTCACAGAGAATTCAAAGGAGGAAAATAATACGATACATATAATTTAAATTTCCTTTTTTTTGGTCCCTGGATTAAGGAGATTAATACTTTTAACAGGAAAGTGGACTATTAGCAGCAAAATCTTTCCATCAGGCTTTCTAGATCCTTGAAAATCTATTTCATCTCCTGAAGATAGCTTGTAGGTCTGACCAGTTTTGCTGTTTGTCTCCTCAAAATACTTTCTGCATAAGAGTAGAACAGATGTAGGAAAAGATCTATCAACCCTGGAGGTTTTCTTCATGCTTGATTATGGAAGCTGGGTGAGGGAGAAAATTCTCAGTGACTCTGACCTACTTGGTGTGAATTACCTCCTCCATACCAGGATAATGCATGAAAGCTATGTCAAGCAGATTGGAAAAACTCAAGCTCTACATCTGAAGTTCAGTCCTTCTCACAAAAATCTGTGGATAGCAGAAGGGAGGGCATACGCACACAAGTTTTTATAAAATATATTTAATGGATAGCATTGTACAGGATTGTTCACATGATGATTTGGAAATAAACATTTTGAACCTTGAAGATAAAAACACAGAGATGAGGAATGGAATTACAGATATTGGCAATGTACATCGCTGGGTGCTCTCTGACTCCATAGTTCTGATAGACTAATAGATATTATTATGAAAAGAAGGGATGTTAAAATTCTGAATATTCCCTGTGAATGATTCTATGTAAAGCTGGGCTGCTTTTATAAGAAAAGCTGAATGCGTCTCATAATTGCTATAGCACTATTCACTGCAGAGAAATTGTTATGCTATAACACAAATTGGGATAAAGTACTAGTAAGTGGTATAAAACTAAAGAAGACACTGAATTTCAGGTTTGATTCTGGTTTAATTTATACTTTCTGTTACATATGTCTTAATCCAATTAACTGTTTTACTATCAGTAACTATGGATTCTCTACCAGTTTATGTGGGTATAAGTGAGAACTGTGTCCGCATGTGAAACTGTGATGTACTTTGTTACACAAATCTTACATGATGCTCATCAAGTGTTTAATTGCATTTTCTTGTTATTCTCTAGATGTCTTATCATTCACAATTTTTTCATATGACACTAAAATAGTTTCTGGCAAATATTTTCATATTGAATTCATTAGGCAAAGATTTTTTAATTTCTGTCCTGCTCCTCCCCCCCCGCC